>NC_066515.1:21042716-21107716 GCF_024679095.1 Eriocheir sinensis | reverse complement strand
TCGCTTTTTCTCGCTAAGGAAATAATGCGGTTTTATTTTCTCTCCTTCGTTATTTATATTATGAGAACGTTAAAATGCTGGACGATGAAAAAAAAAGAGAGAGAGAAAAGAAGGAAGGGAAAAAAGGGCTCGTGTGTTGTTGGTTTTATTACGTGGCGGGGCAGGTAAAGGTCAGGCCATAATTCAGACACGCAAAGGAATGAATCGTATTGGAAGGTTTTGATTTTCTTTCCCTGTTGACTTATGTTCCTTACTTATGAGAGTGGAATCTTTATTATTAGTAAGACGTGTGTAACTATTATTATTATTATCATTGTAGTAGTAGTAGTAGTAGTAATAGTAGTAGTAGTAATAGTGGTAGTAGTAGTAGAAGTAGTAGTAGTAGACACACACACACACACAAAAAAAAAAAGTCAGTCACACAAAATCACGTCCGGAAAAAAGGAAAAAGAGCACAAAAAAAAATGAAAAGAACTACAAAAATGAGATATGAAAAAACACTGACGATTACGTGACTTTATCAAACGAGAAGTAAGACGTTCGTGTTAAGCTGAGGATGAGAAGCATGTGAAGGGGTCATTAAAGTGCGTGTGTGTGTGTGTGTGTGTGTGTGTGTGTGTGTGTGTGTGTGTGTGTGTGTGTGTGTGTGTGTGTGTGTGTGTGTGTGTGTGTGTGTGTGTGTGTGTGTGTGTGTGTGTGTGTGTGTATAGCTCCTACAACCTTTTCTTCCATTACTACTTATGTGTACTATTACTATTTCTACTATTACTCGTACATCAACAACAACAACAACAATAACTACTACTACTACTACTACTACTACTACTACTACGACAACCACTACTAAAAAAAATTGCGACCTCCCGACAGTCGTGGTGGTCGCGGAGGCAGAGGCGGCGGCGGAGATGGCCCTGTATATGAAGGCGATAAACACACATTTAGTGACTTTAACACACTCTCACGTTGTTTTAATCTCCATTCCCTTGCGCCGTTGGGTTTTATTGCGCACGGCTTGATGGCGGATGCAGATGTGGCGCTTATAACGAGAGTGAGCTCATGAGTTTACAAGAAGAGTGACTTTAAGGATTCTTTGGGTTAATGTTGAATGTTGAATGTCTGAATATCTCTCTTCCTTCTTGCTCCCTTATAAATTCTCTCTCATGGGAAAAAAATAACCCTATAACGAGTGTGAGTTCATGAGTTTACAAGAAGAGTGACTTTAAGGATTCTTTGGGTTAATGTTGAATGTTGAATGTCTGAATATCTCTCTTCCTTCTTGCTCCCTTATAAATTCTCTCTTATGGGAAAAAAATAACCCTATAACAAGTGTGACTTCATGAGTTTACAAGAAGAGGGACTTTAGGACTCCTTGTGTTAATGTTGAATGCTGAATGTTGAATGTCTATCCTCCTTCTCCTTCCCTTATAAAGTCTCTCTCATAGGAAAAAAAACTTACTGCATTTTGTATTAGCATATTACGAAAACGAGCTCATAAATTCACGATGAGAGACTGAAGTTTTCTTATGATAAAATATAATGTAGGAGTTGTATAATGCCTCTTCTGTTATTTTTAAGACATACAAAAATCATCACATCCTTTTTTTTTTCGAATTCACATCGTACGCCATTTTGGAGCGAGGAATTATATGCATGACTTAAAAACACCTATACTTAGATTCGAACCCAGGTATCCAGAGATTTGAGTTGAACGCTTTACCATTGTGCCAGTACCGCCATCACCACCACCGCCGCCGCCTCCCGTTGCGCCGTAATTAGCATATGCAAAATCGGACTTCGTTTTCTTTGTGTTCGTTTTAAATTACCTCGTTTCGGCTGTTTTGTCTCTTCGTAATTTCCGTGGATGAGGAGAAAAAGAGAAAATCTGCAACACAAATGAAAGGTTTAAAGCGTCTATGTAAACTTAGGCGGAGAGGAGCCCTTATCTCTCCCTCTCAGCGTGAATAAGATAGCGAGGAATTAAAAGAAAGAAAAAAAGATTAGGTCTCTGCCAAGGAAAAAAAGAAAAGAGAGAGAAAGATTAGTTTTCTGCCTTCACAAGCAAAGCAACAATACTACTTTTGAAGACAAGGGTGTGTAAAGGTTTAACACGCACACACAGACACACACACACACACACACACACACACAAGCAACACCCTGGTCAGCCACCTGGTGAGACTCGGACAGGTAGACAAGCGGGCTCACCTGGCCACTCCCTAAACGCAGGTAACCCAACACCCACTGCCCAAAACACAACAACTACACCCCCCCTTACCCCTGGCACCTCTCCCCCTTACCTCTCACCCCTTCACCCCATCCCTCACACACAGCCACGCACGCACTCCCGACCACGCCAGTTAAAGAAAATGATGATTCACAGCCTCAATCGCAATGCTCTTTGCAAATCAGAGAGAGAGAGGGAGAAAGAGGAGGGAGAGAGCGAACCAGAGAGAGGAGGAGGAGGAGGAGAGGAAAACAATGCAAATGGGGAAGAAAAATGGGTATCAAATCCAATGGAACGGACCCTAATGTCTTCTTGGTGAATAATCTAAGTAATAATTCACGATCCGGGCTTATTATTCGTGTATCTTTTAATGGTGTCGTTCATCACGTGACCCCCGCCGCTGGGAGGTTCCGCGGGGTGACCTCTGACGGCCCCTCCTCCTCCGCCGCCTCCTCTACCCACGTTTACTCCTTTTCCGCATCTTCCCTCTTATCTATTTATTTTCCTCATCCTGTTCCACTCTTCCATATATTTTTTTAAGCCTGTTCTTTATCACGTACTTTTTCTCCCCATCTTTATTCCTTTATCCCATCTTCCTTTTACTCTGTTTATTATTCACGTTATTTTGCACTTTTCCATATCGTTTTTTTTTGTATTTTTCTTTTCCACGTATCATTTTTTTTACGCCTATACTTTTCCACGTACTTTTTCTCTCTATGTTTATTCCTTTCTCCTATCTTCTTTTTCCTCTGTTTATTATTCACATTATTTTGCACTCTTCCATATCCTTTTTATTTTTATTTTTATTTTCTACGTTCATTTCTAACTATTTATCTTTTTCTTTTCACTTCATTATCTCTTATCTTATTCGCCCTCATCTTCCCCTTCTTCATCCTCATCGCCATCTTTCTTTTCTTCCTCTTCGTCATTATCATCACCTTATTCTCTTTTTTTTTTTTTTCTTTCTCGAATTTCATCTTCGTCTATTTTCTTTCTTGCCTTCGTTCCTCTTCTTGTTTCTCCTCTTCTTTCCCTTCTTCTTTTCCTCTTTTTTTTGTCTTCATTCCTCTTCTTGTTTCCCTTTTTCTTTCCCTTCTTCTTTTCCTCTTTTTTTGTCTTCATTCATCTTCTTCTTTCTCTTTTTCTTTTCCTTCTCTACCTTTGTCTTTTTTTTCTTCTTGTTTTCATTCCTTTTCTTGTTTCTGTTTTTTCTGTTCCTCCTCCTTTTTCTTCTTTTCTCGTTTTCGTTATTCTTTTTCCTTTTCTTCTTTTTCTCAATATTCCTCTTATTCATCTTCTTCTTTTTCTTAAACCTCGTCTCCTTCTCTTCTTCCCTTCTTCTTCTTTTTCTTCTTGTTCTTCTTCTTGGTTAGTGAAGAGACAGGATGGGCAAATATTTCTGCTCCATCTCCCTCCACCTTTTCAGAACAAAACCTTACGCCCTCTTCCACCCTCCCTCCACCGTAACCCCCACACCTTCCAGCCTCACGATAGCACAATGCCACCACGCCCTCCACCTTAATTCAAAGCCTCCACCCCCATCACCACCACCACCACCACTACGGCCACCATCACCACTAGCCCCATTTCTCCAACACTTGATTCAGAGTCGCTTTTCACTTATCCACATCACATCGCCTTACGTCTCTTGCTTCCACACCCGCAATTTCTCCCTCTCCCTCTCTCTCTCCCATCCTCTCTCTCCCTCTCGCACACACACACCACACCTCCACAAAGCCCCAGTTGCGCCTTCAAGCCACAATACGCCTCAAAGAACAGGGTTATTTGGGCCAAGTCCCCCATAACTACGAAGAGGTTATGCCCCGTTAAAAAGGCGCATGAACGATTAATTTGCGTATATGGTTTTAGATCCCACTTGGCCGGCGTCTTGCGTGTGTTAAATTCTATTGAAGCTCGAACTCTACAAACTCCTTTCAATAGATGGATGAGTAAGGTGCGTTAGACCAAGAAATGTTTAATGTTTAAGAGAGTTGAGGTAGAAGGGAAAGTGAAGGAGGAAAATGTATATATGAAGAATGAAGGTCAACGGGACATTGTAAAAGAAAAAATAATAATAATTCCTTGAGGTATACGTAGATATTTGGAGCAACATTTGGCTAGCTCGTATTTTTCTTTCTTTGCTTCAGTTTCCCTTGACCTCAATTTCAGTCACACTACATGAGCACTCAGGCAACACAACATAAACATCACCACCAATGTCATCACCCTCATAACCACCACCACCACCACCACCACCAGCAACAACAACAGCAACAGCATGAGAGAACCCACACACCTCACCACCATCAACACCAAAAGAAACAACAACAATAACAACCAGACACAACCATCATCACCATCATCACCACAACCAAAAACAAACACTCCCACACCCAACACCTACACAAAACAGTCAAACTCCTGCAAGCAAGCCCTAAAACACACACACACACACACACACACACACACACACACACACACACACACACACACACACACACACACACACCACACTCAAAGCACTGAAGAACGCCATAATTTGAAGCTACAAACAAGTGTATCTTACAAAACATGGCTGAAGAAAGAGAGAGAAAGAGAAACAGACAAAGAAGAAAGAGGAAAACAAGGAGGAGGAGGATCAGGGGTAGCAAGGAAAGGAAAAGGAGAATAAAGGGAATGAGATGGAAGAGACATAAATAGAGGAAGAAAGAGAGGATCAATGGTAGCAAGAGAAGGAGAAAGAGGTGGAAGAGCAATGGATAACAGAAGAAAGAAGTGGAAGAGAACGAAGGGAGGGTGGAAGACACGAACGAGAAAATGGAGACGAAGACGAGAAAACCAAAAAGCGAAAACACAAGAGAAGGAGGAGGAGAACGAAGAGGAGGAAAATAAGGATAAGACGAAAGAAGTGGAGAGGAAAAAAAAAAGGAAAGGTGAAAGACGCGAAGGAGAAAATGGAAACGAAGACAAGAAAACCCAAAGAGAAGATGGAGGAGAATGAAAAGGAGGAAAATGAGGGAATAAAAAGAAGAAAAAAGTGGAGGAAAAAAATGAAAGGTGGAAGACGCGACCGAGGAAATGAAAACGAAGACAAGAAAACCCAAAGAGAAGAAGAAGGAGGAGTATGAAGAGGAGGAAAATGAGGTGCAGGAGGAGAAGCGGGAGGGGATGACGAGGACGCAAGGAGCTGGTCTGCCATTTATATGCTAAGAGGAACTTTGACGGGTCGCCTTGCAGCTAATCCGTTCAAGTGAAACCCATCCCGGCCAGCTGACAGAACCCCGCCCAGTAGTCCAGATTCCTGCCTCCCGTCCTTCCTGGTTCTCCTCTGAATCTGCCTCTCTCTCCGTCTGTCTCTGTCTGTCTATTTCTCTTTCTGCTGTCTGTCTTTCTATATAACATTCTCTCTCTCTCTCTCTCTCTCTCTCTCTCTCTCTCTCTCTCTCTCTCTCTCTCTCTCTCTGGATTTTTAAGTTTCCTGCTGTTCTAAATTTGTATCTTTAATTTGTTTTTCTTCCCTTTAGGTCTGTTTCCTTGCCCCGTCTCTGCACATTCGGCCTTGTAGAAATTGCAAGAAAATCCTCCGCCCAGGACTGTATTTCTGCTCTTCCTGCATCATCAAGTTTTCAAAATCCGAGTGAAATTTTGGCTTTTCGTTTCCCTTCATGAATTTTCACGGAATTATAAAAAGGTTCCTCTCGATACATTTCTACTCTTTTTAAATCTTTGTTCCTTCATAAAATAAGGCAGCATACTGTGGTTATGTGATTAGATGAAATTCAATGATAAAAATAATAATAATAATAGTGATAATAATAACAAAAATAATAATAACACAAACTCTAAACCCAGACATCCCGAAGATAACGCCTGAGAGCTCGCCAGATACACCTGCCAACACCTCATTAGCGCTTCCCACCTGCTGGCGCCACGCCCCCGCTACTCATTAACACCTGGCCAACGTAAAATTACACCTGGAATCACAATCATCGCCACACGCTCGAGGGAAAGAAAGAAAAGGAGAAATCATTTTCCCACCTCCGAAAAAATCAAAAATAAAACAGAAAAGAGAAACAAGATGAAAACAAGACAGCTAAAAATACAAAGAAAATATTTTCCCGTAATAAAAAGATTCTGTTTCCCGGTTTTCTAAAAAGTGAAACGTGGAATCCGATATTAGCACACTGAAGGAAAAGTAAAAATATATTGACAGCATTTACCTGACTATAAAAAACAACTTCCATGAAAAAAATAAATAAAATAGAATAGCAACACGTATTCAAGACCAAAAATATATCTTTAACGGAATGAATTTTCGGGCCGTGAATGAGTTAAAGTTTATACTATAGAAAAATAAGGTATCATTCAACTAATAACCGCTGGAAAATGGAGTTCTAGGTGAGAGAAGTGAGACAAAATTACGATTAAAGGTGAAGAGCTTTTTTTTAAATGCACCAAAGAACAGTCCGTGAATCATTAGTGGTCAGTATAAGACGGAAAACACAACAAAACTAAAAATGAGAAGGCAGACTTTAGCGAATAACAAAAGCTAAAATATAGTTTCAGACGAGAAAATAAAAACAGAGGAAAGTTACGAATGAAGAGAATATGAAAACAGAGGAAACTTAGAATGACGAGAGATGAGAGGAAAACAGAGGAAACTTAGAATGACAAGAGATGAGAGGAAAACAGAGGAAACTTAGAATGACGAGAGATGAGAGGAAAACAGAGGAAACTTAGAATGACAAGAGATGAGAGGAAAACAGAGGAAACTTAGGAAGAAGAGACAGAACATGAAAAAACAGAGGAAACTTAACAGTGAAAAGAGATGAAAACAGGGGAAACTTTTTGAGGATGAAGAGAGAGAAGATGAAAACAGAAGAAATTTAACAGTGAAAAGAGATGAAAACAGGGGAAACTTTTTAAGAATGAAGAGAGGAAAGATGAAAACAGAAGAAACTTACGAATGAAAAGATGAAAACAGGGGAAACTTTTTAAGAATGAAGAGATAGAAGATGAAAACAAAAGAAACTTACGAATGAAAAGAGATGAAAACAGGGGAAACTTTTTAAGAATGAAGAGAGAAAAGATGAAAACAGAAGAAACTTACGAATAAAAAGATGAAAACGGGAAACTTTCTAAGGATGAAGAGAGAAAAGATGAAAACAGAAGAAACTTACGAATAAAAAGATGAAAACAGGGGAAACCTTTTAAGAATGAAGAGAAAAAAGGTGAAAACAGGGGAAACTTTTTTTTTTTGAGAATGAAGAGAGAAGATGAAAATATAGGAAACTTAAAAATGAAGAAAGATAAAAATTAGAAAAAAAAACCTAGAATGAAAATAAAGATGAAAACAGAAAACTTACGCCTGAAAAGAGTATGTACTTCCTTTCTAAACCCATCAACGAGCGGTCTGTGAATGATTATAAGTCGGTGTTTATAAAAGAAGAGAATGTGTGATCCCTCGATTAAGGAGGCATCACGACAGGTAAGGAAGGGCAGGAGGAAAGGCTCATCAAGGTGACTGCCTCTCAGGTGAAGCTTCCCATCACCTGACACTGATATTTTAGACTTTCATAACCCGAGTTTGTGTCTTGCTCTTGGTGATAGTAACGAAATAGAAGTGATATCTATTCTCTCTCTCTCACACACACACACACACACACACACACACACACACACACACACACACACACCCTGTCTACGCGGAACGAAACAAGTGTCTAACGTTGAAATACACCTAAAAATTATCGCAACAACAAGATTTTTTTCAAGATTTTTCCTACATCTTCCTCCTCCTCCTCCTCCTCCTCCTCCTCTGCCACTCACGCCTGTCGAGTGCCCGCCACTTTCCATGAGAAAAGTGGGAAGGAGGAGGAGCAGAAGGAGGAGGAGGAGGAGGAGGAGAAAAAAAAAGAAGAAAAGGAGAAGGAATGGGAGAGGAGTATACGAAATGAGGAAAATAACAAGGCAAGGAACAGAGGAAAAGGAGTGAAAGAGAAGAAAAAATGGGAAAAGAATAAACGAAAATGGGACAAAAAAAAAGAAACTAGGAACCATTTTCATAACCTAAAGCATATATTATAATTTCTACCTCCACTCTGTACGCAATAGACGCAATAACGTTAAGCCTTTCTCCTCATATCAGAAGCCACGCAGTAATATAACAAACCGACATTATTTCCAAGCATGCGTTATCGTGCGAATAATCAACGGAGACGCACAAAAAATCATAAATAAAATAACGTAGCCACCCAAAGGCACATCCAAGCACGCCGTAATAATTATAATCACACCGCTGGAAAAATACGCAACACACATGACGGTAAAAATTATACAAAACAACGTGGAGGTAATGTCGGCCAGGAGTTATTACGGCCCAAACATGGCGCCCCTGACGTAGGCCGAGGTGGGCTTAATCAAGACATACCGCCTGAAACAACGATGAAGGGGAAATGAATAATGATAAATAATACATGTTGGAAAATAAATGGAAGGAAAAAGTCATACGCAGATAGTGAATGAAATTAACTTTCTGACTGATGAAAGGTAAAAGTTATATAGAAAAGATGTGAGTAATGATGATGAGGTGATGAAAATAGTTAAGATGAAAGACGAGGAAATTAAAGCGATAGAAAGTAATATTTAATGTAATCGTTATCGGCATGCTTCCTCTCTCGCTCTCGCTCTCGCTCTCTCTCTCTCTCTCTCTCTCTCTCTCTCTCTCTCTCGCCAAATAACCTACACACACACACACACACACACACACCTGCCCACCCACCCACCACCACCCCCACCCACACACCCACACACACACACACACACAGAAATGCTTGCGTCCGTCAAATCCGCTAACTTAATTTCACGGAAGCTGAGCAAAATTAGAAAACAACACACAAATAAAAATAAAGTCAACCAAAAAATGAAGCGTCAAATTCGTCTTGCTGGGAAGCGAAGACGAACCGAAAAATCACTTCGAGAAAAAAAATATACCGGGAAAATGTTCAGAAAAATGTTTAGTATTAATTCTGAGTAGCGTTACTGGCCGCGACTTTTTCTTCACGCGGGCAAAAATTTAATGTTATGAGTTAGCGATTTGTGGTTCTCATGACTTTTTTTTTCAAGTGTGATGGTTGGAAAAGTGATGGTAGTAGTAGTAGTAGTAGTAGTAGTAATGATAGTAGTGGTAGTAGTAGTAGTAGGCGAAGTGTGAAATAAAAGAAAAGTATTAGAATCATTAACATCAATAGCAAAGGTAACTAAAAGGAGGAGGAGGAAAAGGAGGAGAAGGAGGAGGAGGAAGAGGAAAAAAGAAGAAAAAGGGAAGGAAATAGGAGGGATGTACGAAGCGAAGAAAGGAACAAGTCAAGGAACAACAAAATAAAAGAAATAACAGAAAAGGAAATAATAATACATAATAAAAAAAGTCATTAACATCAATAGGAAGGGAAAAAAAAATAAACAACCCCCACCGACTTCATGCATATTCGCTCATTAAACCACTCAATAACACGCCCATTCCTCACGCGCTCGACCCAAACAAAAGAGAAACATCAATCTCGCCTTTCATTTCAGCTTTTATGTGTTAGTCAAGTATGATCGCCGTAAAGTAAGAAACAATACATGCAAACGAAGGAAAACATATCTCATTCTCTTAAGCAACGTACCGCCATAGCAATCTTCACGTGAACTTGCTTTGCTGTAACGAGAGAAAGGGATGGATTAGTGAAGAGGAGGAGGAGAGAAAAACAGATATGAAAAGAGATAGGAAAAAATGACGTAACGAAAGAAAGGAATGGATAAAGGAAGAGAGGAGGAGGAAAGAGGAGAATAGATAAGAAGAGACAGCAAAAAATGAGGTTACGAAAGAAAGGAATGAATGAATGAAGAATGGAGGAGGAAAAAGACAAAATAAAGAAAAGAAGAGAAGAAAATAAGGAATGGATTAATGAAGAGAGAAGGAAAGAGGAAAATAGACAAGAAAAGAGATAGCAAGGAATGACGCTGCGAAAGAAAGGAATGGGTTAGTAAAGAGAGGAGGAGGAAAAAGACAAAGTAAATATAAGGAGAAGAAAAAATAAAGGAATAGATTAATGAAGAGAAGAGGAAGGAAGAGGAAAACAGATAAGAAAAGAGATAGCAAAAAATGAGGTTACGAAAGAAAGGAATGAATGAATGAAGAGGAGGAAAAAGACAAAATAAAGATAAGAAGAGAAGAAAAAATAAAGGAAGCGATTAATGAAGACAGGAGAAGGAGAGGGAAAAATAATGATCAGAAAAGAAGAAAGAAAATGACATTAATAAGGATCTTCAAATAATTATGATTCACTTATAAATCAACACAAACGCAAAAGGCAACAGGAATTCACACACACACACACACACACACACACACACACACACACACACACACACACACACACACACATAACACACGATTAAATATATAGAGCCATAAAGAGGTCAAGTTAAATAGCGTGTAAACAGCGATACCTGCGCAATAAATAAGCATTAGAACCAGGTAACATGAGATTTTGTAACATGGGGTCAGGTCAAAGATCGTCCCCGCCCCTGCCTCACGCCCCTGCCCTAGCCCGCCCACGCCCACACACAAGAGGGATCCAGCAGGGTGGTCCGAGGGCGGTGTGTCAAGTGGGCGAACGGTTTTTAGTCTTTACACTTTTCCCTCCCCTGAACATTTTATGGGAAATCTGAGAAGCTGCTTGAAGATATAATAAAAGTGTGTTGTTTGTGTGAATTTCTTCTGTTCTTTTCTCTCGTATAGGGATTTTTTTTTCTTCTGTGTGTGTGTGTGTGTGTGTGTGTGTGTGTGTGTGTGTGTGTGTGTGTGTGTGTGTGTGTGTGTGGTATTAGCGTGAAGATAAACATATATATTAACTTTAACTGGATTTTTTTTTTTTTTTTTTTTTTTTTTTTTTGCATATATGAAATTAAATGATCTCAAACAATATATGATTATGGAAATTCTTCTGTTCTTTTCTCTCTTTAAGGGGATTTTTTCTTCTCTGAGTGCGTGGTATTTGCGTGAAGATAAACGCATATATTAACTTTAACTATAACTGTATTATTTTTTTTGCAGGTATGAAATTAAATTACCGTCAAAAATATGATTATGGAAATTTTCTTGTGTCATTTTTGTAAACCGAGGAAAAGTTAAAATTCCTTGCCGTCCATTCGCTTACACGTGGATTTGAAACAACCGAAAATACACTCGAAAAAAAATCAAAAGAAGAAAAGAAAAATGTAACCAGCAAAATGTTCCCTAATTCTCTGTTTAATCCTTTCCCGCGAAGAAGACAAGCGCCACGTATTCGTGTTCTTTTTAAAACCAATTCCTTCCCGGAGAGAATGTTATTTTAAAACCTCTTCCTTAAACTCAGACTGAGATAAAAGTCAGGAAAAGCGGCATGAAAACTTGGAAAAAGAGAAGAGGAAAAAATATTATGTTTCCCTGCGAGGAGAGACACCACGTGGTTCTCCTGCGATATTTTGAGCGTGAGAAGAAAAGGAAGAGAAGGAGCGAGGAGAAACAGCGAGGAGGAGGGAGGGAGGGATTTTGGGGGGATGTGATAGGGTGATAGTGTGAGGAGGGCGTGTGAAGGGAGGAGCTGTTGTAGGCAGGGTGTGAGAAGGACGAAGATGGGTGAGAGGAAGATAAAAGTGTGTGAAAGAAGATTTACGAAGAAGGTAGAGAATAGAGAAAGATTGAGAAGATGCCAGGAGGGAGGGAGGGAAGAAGAGGGGCACGAGGGAGAGAAGGGAGGAAAGGGAGGAAAGGGAGAACACGAGGGAGCTATTTTTGTACTAATCTGGACCTCACTTGGCGAAGGAGAGAGGGAGGGAGGAAAAGGAGGGAGAGAACAGGATGGGGGAGAGGAAGACACCCTGGGAAAAGGAGGGAAAAGGAATCTGGAGCGGGGAAAATAAAATGGAAAAGGAGATTGACGGGGAGAAAAGAGGAAAGTTTGTGTTTTTCTTTTATTAATCGTTTAAGTCATCGTCTTTAACACACACACACACACACACACACACACACACACACACACACACTGACCTCTATTCTTTTCACGTGGCGAGGGAAATTTCTTTAAAACTACGATAATTGCTAATTGATCTTTTCCTCCCTTCTGATTGCTTCGTGCTCGCGAGGCGCCGAGGAAACGTGAACGATATTTCGGGAGCCTCGCAAAATGTTTAAAAGTTTACAGAGGAACCAAAGTTTAAAGGATCGCAGGCCGGCGTGAGCTAAATAGAACGTGAAACCGGGCTAGCTAAAGTGAATTAATAGGAGGTACTCCCTTCGATGTTTTCTCCTTTTTTTGTTGATGTTGTAGTGGCAATAGTTGTAGCAGTGGCCGTAAAAAAAAGAAGAAGAAGAAGAAGAAGAAGACGAAGACGAAGACGAAGAAGACGAACAAGTAGTACTAGTAGTAGTAGTAGTAGTGGTTGTTGTTGTTGTTGTTGTTGTTGTAGTAGGAGGAGGGGCATTATGAGTGGTAACAATAGAAGCAAACTCTTACAAACCAATAGACGTGTGATTCAGGGGATTGGCAGGTAGGTGTTAAGGTATACCTACACCCCCTTACCTGTCCCCCTTTTACCTGGCCTTTCCCTACCTTCCTTCCTCACCCTCGCTGGTCACTCACTCACGCACCACTCAACCGCACCCCCCAATCTCCTCTCTCCTCCATATAGCCACAACAAACCCCCCTTCCAATAGTTTCTCTTCTCCCATTAACCCTTTGGATGCGGATTTCCCTACAGTCAGACCTCACCAAGCATCAAGCAAAAAGTGACTGCTACAATTCAATGAAGAAAATGTAAAGTCCTGTACATTGGGAGGGGATATCCAGCACACCAATACCACATGGGAAACACTCCACTATCCACCACAGAGGCAGAAAAAGACCTGGGACTATAGTTTACCAGGCTACCAGTGAAGGTTAAATTCATTTCAATCGCAGCGGACGGGTTAACAATCCTTCTTATTTCCCTTTCATGCTTTCTTCCTTCCTACACTCTTATTACCCAGTTACTTATCCGGAGAATCTATTTTTGTACCCCGTTCCCTGTTACTCCTATCCATTTATTTCACCTACTTTTCTTCATCTTTCTGTTAATGCCTTTTCCCACTTCTACGTTTCTTTTCCTCACTCTCTCTCGCTCTCTCCCTACTTCTATCTGAACTTATCTTTTGCTCTGTTCTTCCTTTTCCCTCGACACCCCATTGCACTTTCTCCACAATTTCTTTCATATTCTACTCTCACCTTCGTTTTCCCCCTCCATCTCCTTCCTCCGATTCTTCACCACGTCTCCACTTCATCCATTTCTCCTCTTATTCATCCTTATTTCTCCCTGTCCACACCACACCCACATTTCTCCATCCCTTCTAACCTAACCACGCCTCCATTTAGATCTTTCCTTTCCCTCATCAATCTATTTCTTCCTGTTCCCCACCAACTGTGTACTATTTTCTCCTCTCTTATACCCTTCCCACCTCCTTCCTTCCTTTATACTTACTCTTTCCCTCCTCCCCCTTTCACCTGCCCTCACTCGCCCGCCTCCACCTCTTCCTCCACCTCTCTTCCTCCTCCTCCCCCCGAGCTGTCCCCTCAGGCACCGTTTCAGTGCTTCCCAAGCTTGGTCCATTAAGTATCATGAGGCTCATCAAACGTCATAATATATTTTCCCGGCAAAATGTGAGGCAATGAGAGGAGTTGTGTCCATGGAATACCTTAGCGAAAACTTCTTAACAATTTACTTCTCTGGAGCGGGTTTTTGTTATTTACTCTATTCGTCATGGACCAAAGTTTAGACGCAAGACAATTTACTGGCGTTATTGGTAAGCAGTTTTGGCGTTGATGAAATAGTTTATCAGAAATTTGTTCACCGCTTGTTAGTGTGCCCATAGAGGGAGGAATACCTACACTACACATTACTGACGATGATGACGATGATGATAAAGATGATGATTAATGAGGGAATTTGGTTATAGTTTGTTAGTGTTTCCGAGGAGAGTGAAACAATAGCCACATTACATATTACTGATGATGATAGTGATGATGATGATGTGGGATTTTTATTTACTCCAAGAAAGCAAATTAAATAGACTAAAATTGGCGTTACTCTAAGCAAGACGTTATAGTCACCTTGGGGAAATTGATAAAAAATCTATATATATATATATATATATATATATATATATATATATATATATATATATATATATATATATATATATATATATATATATAGATATATATATATATATATATATATATATATATATATATATATAAAATTATAGATCAAGTATATTTTGTTGACGTTCAAATTGGTATATTACAGCGTTTAGCCCATGACGCCTTGACCCTCATCGCATGCTCCCCTTGTTCAGTCTGTTTCCCTCACCCTCGAGTATAAAGAACGGTAAAAAAAATGTTGGAAAAATCTTATAAAAAGCTCAATTTAGCTCGTCCGTCACCGTGACTTCCAAAACATCATCATATATCGCGTAAAAACTATCATTACTCTGTTAGCTGGTAATATGTGAGACAGATTTTACCCCCTTCCTCCTTGCCTCATTCTTTATCTATTTCCTTTTCCTTGTATGTATCTCTTTGCCCTTGTGCTATTTCTTTCCTTTACATTTTCTTGGTTAACGTTATTACCCCAACAAGGAACTCTAATGAAGAAATATGAAGCATTTTTTTTTTCCCTAACAGCTTTCCTCCGCTTTTTCTTTCCTTTTCCTCTTTCTTTTTTATCAATATTATCTTCCATTTCTTTCTTTTTTCCATTTTTCATCGATATCACGTCAACTACCCGATTAGACGAAGCAATATGGAAAGTAGCGATCTAATTTCACCTGATTTTTTGTTACTGTGCTTTTTCTTTCTTTTTGTCAATATTATCTTCCATTTCTTTCCTTATTCCTTTTTCATCGATATCACTTCAACTACCCGATTAAACGAAGCAATATGTAAAGTAACGGTCTAATTTCACCCGGTTATTTGCTACTTTCCTTTTCTTTTTCCTATTTATCAATATTATATTCCATTTCTTTCCTTCTCTCCCTTTCCATCGATATGACTTAAACTACCCGATTAAACGAAGCAATATGGAAAGAGACGTTCTGATTCCACCCGGTTATTTGCTACTTTCCTTTTCCTTTTCCTTTTTATCAATATTATCATCCATTTCTTTCCTTATTCCTTTTTCATCGATATTCCTTCAACTACCCGATTAGACGAAGCAATATGAAAAGAAACGCTCAGATTTCACCCGGTTATTTGTGACAGGAAAAACAAACATCTAAACACACACACACACACACACACACACACACACACACACACACACGCACACACACACACACACACGATGAAACACACACAGCACGTAGACGCACACAACAAACAACGCACACACTGGAAAAAAACTTCCATACACAACCTTTCTACACGTACACAAACACACAGAACCGTACACACACACACACGCACACACGCACACACACATACATTCCCACAGCCCTCTATGTATGGTGAGAGAGAGAGAGAGAGAGAGAGAGAGAGAGAGAGAGAGAGAGAGAGAGAGAGAGAGAGAGAGACAGAGATAGAGATAATATCATACCTCCCACCAACGAATCATTCCACTCTTCCTCACGCCCACAAGAGCCGCCCATGCCCCTCCTCCCCCCGCACCCCGCACCCCCTCGCCTGGCTCCCGACCCGCCTCTGTACCCTGGGACGTGAAGGAATCTGGCAGCGGCTTCCTCCTTCTTCTTCCTTGGGCGTGGAAGGAAGAAGGAAAAAATAATAATGCAGTTGTGGTGATATTTTTCGCTTATCTTTATCATCCACTCAAAATATTCTTGAAGGGGGGAATATAGAGTTGTGTTTCGCTGTGTTGTGATGTGTTGTTGTGTTGTTATGGGGTGGGTTGTAGTGACCTGGTGTGTGTGTGTGTGTGTATGTGTGTATGTGTGTGTGTGTGTGTGTGTGTGTGTGTGTGTGTGTGTGTGTGTGTGTGCGTGTGCGTGTGTGTGATATTCTCAATGCACATACCCAATTCTTTTAACGTTATAAGTGATGAAACAAGCATCTATACAAAAAAGTAAAGTTAAAACACGAAAATTAGGAAACAAAGAAAAAAATCATAAATACCGCATGTAGTGAAATCTTAACCTAAAAAATTATGAAAACAAAAAAAAAATGTCTCCCAGCACCTCGCTCCCATAAGCACAGCAAAACATGCAGACGAGTCCTTTTTGCGTCTGTTTCACGTCCCGGAGCCACATCTGTCACCCTTTCGAGAGGCAGATGGTAGGAGAGAGCGAGGGAGGGAGGAAAAGGAGGGGGAATAGTGTGAGGGAAACGAGGAGAGGGAGAGAAGGTGGAGGGAGAGGGAGATAAGTGGGGGTGGAAAATGGGGAAGGAGTCAGGTGGTATTCGCAAGGTAGTGTGAGGTAGGAGGAGAGGGAATGAAAAGGGGGATGATGATAGGAGAGAGCGAGGGAGGGAGGAAAAGGAGGAGGCTGGGGAAGGAGTCAGGTGGTATTCTTAGGGTAGTGTGAGGGGTAGAAAATGAAAGGAAGGAACGGGAGGAAATGAAAAGGGGGATGATAGGGGGTAAGAGAGAAAACAAGGAGACACAATAAACAACGAAAGAGAAATGGGGAAGTAATGATGAAACAGTAAGAGAAAATATGAAAAAAACAATAACTGGCAAAATAAATCAAAGAAAAATACCTCTCCCAAAAAAATTATCTCCTTTTAAGCCAGTCTTCTAAGCTCTTTCATTTTTCTTTGGGCAGTGATTAGTGAACTTTTTTCCTCATTATTATTTTTTCCTCTCGAACTGTTTCCTTTACTAAAAAAAAGAGAACAAAAAGAAAACAAAACACAAACACAGACCACCTTATAAACAGTAAAGAAAGAAGTGGAGATAAACAGCCGGAAAAATAAACCATAAGACACAAAATAAGAACAAAAAAACCCACACGGACCACCTTAGAAACCAGCCCAGGAAGGAGACCCATTCCCACCCACCCAGCTCCTCCTCCTGTTGGGTCACTGGAGCATGAAATCACGGGCTAATAAGCACTGATAGCACCTGGGCAGCACCTTGAACGCCGTGCAGGTAAACCCGGTACGCCCCAAACCTCCCACAGAAGTAACGCTCCCAACCCTCCCTTGCCTCGCCCCTTCCCTCCTCTCCCCCTTCTCACCTGGTCAATCATATGAGGTTCTCTGATGAATGCTTCCGAGGGTGCTTGGTGAAGGTATTTAGGCATCTGTAAAAGGTAAGACAAGGTTAAGTGATTGGTTATATTTCTCATGTTGATTGTGAATGTGGTGTGATACAGGCGAGGAAGGAAAGGGGTTATGAGGGAAAGGAAGAGAGATAGGGAGAAACAGTGGCGAGGAAATAAGAAAAGGGAAGACATAATAAAATGAGATAATTGGAGTGGAAATGAAGAAAAGTGATATGGTGGAGTAATGAAGCGAGGAATGAAAGGAATTATGAAGGAGAGAAAAGAGAGAAAGGGAGAAGGAGAAACAGGGACGAGAAAACAAGAAAAAGGGAAATAGATTTAAAGAAGAGGAGGGAGACTAAAATGAAATAACTGGAGTGGAAATGAAAAAAAGATGATATAGTGAAGTATTGAAGCGAGGAAGGAGGGAGGAGGGAGAGAGAGGAGAAGGAGAAACAGGGCGAAAAGTAAAAAAGAAAATAGAGATAAAGAAGAGGAGGCAGTACAAGACGAAGTAACTAGAGTGGAACTGAAGAAAAAAGTTAATTATTACACCGTGGAGAAACAAAGGGAGAGAAATATATAGACCTGAGAAGAGAAATGAAAGAGGAAAACTACGAGGATGCGAATTAAGAGAGTAGAGGAGAAGGAAAATAGTAGATGGGTGAAGAAATAGATAAAAAGTACCTAGGAGAAAAACAAGAAAAGAAAGTAGAGTGAAAACAACTAAATGAAAGGAAAGCAAGGAGGAGGAGGAGGAGAAAAGGAGGAAGAGAAAGGAATATATGAAGTGGAATTGAAGGAAGAGAGAATAAAGCAAGGAAGAGGTGGAGAGAAGGAGAAGGATAAAGAAAAAGAGGAAGAGAAAGGAATGGATGGAGAGGAGGTAAAGGAGGAGGAAAGAATAAAGCAGGGAATGATAGAAAAGAGGAGGAGGAGGAAGAGAAGAAGGAGAAGAGAAAGGAACAGATGGAGAGGAGGTAAAGGAGGAAAGAATAAAGCAGGGAATCGGTAGAGAGGAGGAGGAGGCGGAGGAGGAGGAGAAAAGGAGAAAGAGAAAGGAATTATAGAAAGGAGGTGGAGGAGGAGGAGAAAAAGAAGAGAAAGGAATAGAAGGAGAGAAGGTGAAGGAGGAGGAAAGAATAAAGCATGGAATCGGTACAGAGGAGGAGGAGGAGGAGGAGGAAGAGGAAGAAGAGGAGGAGGAGGAACACAATGGAACGTCATATTTAGGCAATTTTCGCATTTCCGGATCCTAGCGGCGAGGTTCTGAAAGGGTGAATTATGGGTAAACGTCAGGGAAACGCCGGTGTGTGGAAGGGAGGAGGAAGGAGGTATAAACTGGTGATGAAACAAACACAGAAAAAAATAAAACAAATTAACTTCCTGTTGTTGCCTTTGCGATCACACGATAACAAAGCAGAAAACACACACACACAAGGAAAGGAAGCCAAGGATATGTTGACTTGTTTACTACCATATTCTTGAACCTCTAAATCATCCAAGGCTGCGTGATTTATGCTTGGAAATGTATGCAAATCTTGGTATACTTTGCATCATAAATGTCCATGTATAGGTAACGTGTGAACGCGACCACCTGGTGAGTCCTCCCTGACAGGTGTGTGCAGGTGTGGTCCCGGTAACGCTCAGGTGTGGCGAGGCGTTAGAGGGAAAGGTGATATTGAGGAAAAAAAAATAAAAAAAAAGGAAGAGGAGGAAAAGAGCAAGATTGTAACCGGCATTGTGTTCGGTAATGAATGGTCAGATATGTGTGTGTGTGTGTGTGTGTGTGTGTGTGTGTGTGTGTGTGTGTGTGTGTGTGTGTGTGTGTGTGTGTGTGTGTGTGTGTGTGTGTGTGTGTGTGTGTGTGTTGCAAGCAGTATAATACGACAAAAAAAACACCACTTGGTCCTTGGGCGCCCAAATCCAAGCACGAGGTGGTCTGGTTGGCAATTTCAGTCTTGCCGCAACGCTTCAACTGGACTCGACTATTCGCCACGCCTTCCCTCCCTCCACCCCTCATCCACTCACTCACTCCACCTCCCTCTCCTTCCTCCACCTCCCAGCCACTTCTTCCATACACCTTGCTTTCATTTTCGCTTCTACTCCCTTATCATTCACTTTCCCTGTCCATTTTTTTTCTCATACACTTGAATATTCTTTTTTTTATATCCATTTTTCTTCCTTTCTACTTTTCTTCCCGTTTTATTTTTCTCTTCTCCATTCCTTACATCTTTCCCGTCATATCAGTTCTTCTCTTTCTCTGCACTTCTCTCTTTCCTCTCTATTCCTCTCTTTTAGTTCCCATCTACTTCTTCCCTATATTTTCCCTTACCTCTTTCGCTCTCTCAACTTTCTTTTCACTTTCCACTTTCTTTTCATCGCTTTCCTCCAATTTCCTTCTCTCCATTCATCCTTCCTTCCTTCCTTTCTCAACTTAAGTGTTTCGTACCCTCTGATATTTCACCTTTTCCCTTGGTTCAATGCTATTTCTATTTCTTCTTACGTTACTATTCCCATAACTTCTACCTTTGATTCACCTGTTCTCCTTTCCATCACAACCCCACTTCATATCTTTACAACCTTCCACCTGTCTATTACTGCCTCTTCTTTCCTCTTCCTTCAGTTTCATTCCTATTTCTTCTCACGTAACTATTCTCACAACCTCCAACCTTGATTTTAACCTCTTTCCCCTTCCATCACAAGTCACAACCCCACCTCACAGTATTAAGCCTTCTACCTGTCTTTCTCTTCCTCACCTTTCCTCTCCCTTCAATTCCATTCCTGTTCCTTCTCACGTAACTATTTCCACAACTTCCACTTCTGATTTCAACCTCTTTTCCCTTCTATCCCTAACCCCACCCCATTCCATTACGCCTTCCACCTATCCTTCCCTTCCTATCCTTTCCTTCCTTCTCACCCAACTCACTTCAACATCACGCTCAAGCTTTCTTCAACTTCTCTTTTCCTTTCCTCGCCCAGCCCACCACCATTACACCTTCCAGCCTCCCTCCCCCTCCCCAGCGGTCAGCCCTGGTCAGCCTCGCCCCGCATCGTCCAGGTAACGCCACAAGTAGCCCTCCGCACCTTTAATACCCCGCTGCTCCCCAATTTATCGGAGGTGAAATACTGTAGATGGCAATTAATATTTGTAATTGTTCGGAGCTGTTGACCTCGCGATCGTGGAGGAGGAGGAGGAGGAGGAGGAGGAGGAGGAGAAAGAAAGGAAGGAGAGATACATATCAGAGATTAAGGAAAGATCGGAGATATAGAACGATACAAGATCATGATACCGGAATGAAAGGAGGAGGAGGAGAAGGAGGAGGAGGAGTAGGAGGAGGAAGGAGGAGGAGGAGGAGGGGGGGAGGAGGGAGGGGGAAGCCGGGGGAAAAAGAGAAAAGAATATGAAAAGCAAGGAAAAGAAAGAGAAGGAGGAGGAGGAGAAGGAGTTGAGAGATACTAATCGAAATGCAAAAGGGAACTTGAGATATAACAAGATAGCGTCCTGATGACTGAAAAAAACACAAATGAAACGAGAAGAAAAGAAAAGGAAGCGATGCCGGAGATAAGAAACGAGATAAACAAAAAAAAGACCAGAGAATTCGCTAAAAAGAGGAAAAAAGAAAAGCTGGGAACATTAAACTGGAAAAGAAAACAATAAAAAAGATAGATAGATAGATAGAGAGAGAGAGAGAGAGAGAGAGAGAGAGAGAGAGAGAGAAAGGGGGGGAGGGTAGTACAAAAGCATAGTTCATCATAGCTTAGCGTTGTAGCCAAAATTATACAGTGAAGAAATTTATTTGGACATGGAAGTTACCTTAATCAATTCTGAGTCGATGAAGCCAACGATCAGGTGTGGGAGAGAGAGAGAGAAAGGGAGAGAGAGAGAGAGAGGACTGTAGCAAGAAACAAACAGAGGATAAATGATAGATAAATAGACAGACAGATAGATATATGGGTAGATAGACATTTTCCCTAGTATACTTTCTTTTTCCTCCGGCTTCCCTTCTTACTTCTCCTTCCCTCCTCCTCCTCTTCCTCCTCCTCCTCCTCCTTGTGTTAGTGAAAGAAACAAGAATGCGGAAGGAGAATATCGGGAACATGAGAGCACAGACTTCACCTCGTCACGCATTCAGTCAATATATACAAAAAGAAAACCATAACTTGACGACTTAAAAGAGAATATGAAAAACCACTTCGAGGAACCTCTTTTCAAATATTCCGTGTGATTCTCCATTTGTACAACGCTCACTTGGGTTTATGTTTTCAAGTTCTTTATACTGAGCTCAATAATGCATTTTCTTATTCACTCGTATGTGTTATCAAAGGAAAGGGAGGATGAGGGAGGGAGCGCCATATCCCGCCCCTCACGAATGTATTGGCTTTCGTTGAGTTGAGTAATAATTTTAATCAAAGGGTTAATTAAGAGAACGGCATGGGAGGATTAGTTATCGATGGACGGGCTGGGAAAGGCCAGTCAGCAAACACACACACACACGCACACGCACACACACACACACACAAAAAAAAAAAAAAGAAATGCAGGTAATGAAACAAATATGAACATCTACATAGTTATACGAAGACAAAAAAGATAAAAGATGAACCAACAGCCAGCAAATTGAAAGGTGGCAAAAATGATATATAGAAAGAGCCAGAGAGATCGTTAGATAAATTAAAGGTAGGAAGATAGATATTAATAGATAAAACAATCGATAGACAGTATACTTACCATTCTTTGATCCCCCCACACACACACACACGAACACACGCAACCGAGTAGCGGGCTTTTTTTATTATTATTGTCTCCTTTTTTGTGCGCTTGAGCTGTCTCCTTTGTTGTAAAAAAAAAAAAATAATAAAACACAACCCCCCCCCCCCCCCATCTTCCACACACCCGCACGCAGCCCACACACAGACACACACACACACACGAAGCAACACTAAAAAAAGCATATAAAACACCTACCCGCACAATACCCCCCTGGAGGGCCGCCCACCTCGATGAAAAGCCTCAAAGAAAACAAAACATCGCCAGACAGACTCGCTTTGTGGCACAGGCTAATGAAAAACGGACCCGATTCTCTCCCTCACCTGTATACCGCCGTTCGATCCCAAGGTAAGCGCAGGTCACGGTGTCTATAATGGCCTGACCTGCCCGCCGCGGAGGGTCAAACGCCTCTTGTATGCGTCCTGAACCTGTTGTGGGGGAGAGAGGGCAGGGAGTGTTAGTAAGGGAGAGAAAGGGTGAGGCAGAGAATAGAAACGGTGGATTGCAGGGATGAGAGAGAGAGAGAGAGAGAGAGAGAGAGAGAGAGAGAGAATGTTATGTCATGAAGTAGTTACCATGAACATTTGCCATCCCATCAATCAGCTTCCTTCAGAGTTGCACATATCCACTATTTGCGTCATCAAAACCACCAACGCGTGAGTTTAAATCCATAGCTGTAGTGCATATACCTGGTTCGTGCATGAGTTCAATATTCAACAACCCGCTTAACAAACATCGGATCACTGCTACAAGGAGAATATCCAGGGAAGAGAGAAACAGCACGAGGCAGAAATTCATGAGTGCTTATTTTCAAGCAGCAAAACAAAACAATGCTGCTAGTCTACTGTAAAAATATCAAGTAACGTAATAAACACATCATATAGAAGAACTCCATACGAAGCAGATTCGGAACGACTGTGAAGACATATTACCAGTGAATCTGAACACTGAGGAACACTGAGCAACTGATTTGGTTTTAGTGTGCTTTCTGGGAAGCTAAAATTACTTGTTGCAAAATAGTCCACAATGCAGTTATTTATCTCGAAATTGCATTCACACCCTCCACCAGGATTAAAAGATGATGTCTGGGAAGTGTGTCGCCGCTGCTCGGGACGGTGTCGACACGAGCGTAAGATGAATCAGGGAGGGCAAGTGTGATTCTCTTCTCTTCTCTCTTTTTCGTCACCGTTGTTAGAATTACTTGCATTCCCTCCTTCTCTGTTTCTACATTAACTAAAGGGGCTATTACACTGGGCAAATTTTCCGTGGATCTTCAGTCAAACCACGATTTTCGCTGGCGTGGTTCTCATTTGTTTCTTGTTCTTGCTGATGATGATGATGGTGAGTAATACCGTCGTCCTTCGGTGAAATCTACCGTAGCTTCGGAAGATCGTGGACACGTCAGAAAACCACGGAAATATGAGAACCACGCCAGCGGAAATCGTGGTTTGACTGAAGATCCACGGAAAATTTGCCCAGTGCCCCTTAACGTATCCTCTACTCGATACTTCTAATCTTAAAATTTCAAAAGTTAAAACATATCCCGCCTGTCATGTTTTAGGGGGTTCGATAGTTGTTTGGCGGTGAGGCTGCTTAGTAAGGATTCAGTCAATGTTTCAGTGGGCCAGGTTACCGCCTCAGCCAATGGAACTGTACCCTCGCTTATGACGTCTGTGTGGCGTAGCGTGACGTATCTATGACGAGAGACTTCACAAAGCATGCGCAGTCAGAGAGCACAGGTTTAGAGAATACACCATTCGATTTTGACTACAATAAAATCAAATCTATCCAATCGACTTAATGCCTGTTGTCACTTCCGTCACCACTGTATGTTCGGGCCGCTTACTCACCAGTCTGGAGGTGTGTGTGATGCTGCGTCCTCAGTTACACGGCTTAAAAGTTGGAGTTGTGATTTCCAGTGTCCGCGTGCCCGCCATGACACACACACACACACACACAGAGGCAGGCGGACAGACAAGCTGACTCGACACATAAAAGAGACTTGGTAATAAAGGAATATGAAGGGAAAAGGATAGGATAATAAAAGGCGAGGGCAACGGTAAAGATTGAGGGGAAAAACGAGTGAAGCAAACGAATCGGAAAATGAGACCCTGGAAGCATAAAGAGAATTGGAGGAGGACTAATTTTACTTTATATTTCAGGCAAACATGAGAATTAACGTAAATGGGCAACATGAAAAAAATGATGAGATAATACGTAAAAGAGGAAGTTTGCCTAAAAATAAACTTACATAGCAGGAGACTCTCGCCTTCTCACTCGGAATGGAATGCTTGGAGGGGTATTAACCGAACGAAGATAAAACCCAACAATTCGCTCACTGCCGCTAATTTCACGTGTTGGGGCGAGTCGAAACATTCTGAAAACTAGTAAACCAGCTGAGACGGCGAGATTAACGTAATTGGCAAAATCTACTGTTTCGCATTACGGGTGGGAGCAATTAAAGAAAAAAAAGCTCTACCACATGCAATTTTTTCATTAAGGTTTATGCAAAATATTCATCACCGCGTACGTCCTGCAATCACTATAATTATCATCACCACAATCATCACCACCACAACCACCGTCACCACTACTACTGCCGCTCCTCCTCCTCCCCCTCCTCTTCCTCCTCCACTTTTTGCTCCTCATTCAATGCCTATCCTCCTCCTTCTATTTTAACACCCTCTCATTCTCTTCTACTTAACCTCCTCCTTCTCCTCCTCCTCTTCCACTTTTTTTGCTCCTCATTCAATGCCTATCCTCCTCCTTCTATCTTAACACCCTCTCACTCTCTTCTACTTAACCTCCTCCTTCTTCTCCTCCTTTTCCCCTCTTCCTTCTCTTCTCTTTTTTTTCTCCCTTAACAATTATCCTCCTTCACTTTTTGCTCCTCATTCAATACCTACCCTCCTTCTCTCTTAACACCCTCTCTCTTCTTCTTAACCTCCTCCTTCTCTTCTTCTCTTCTCCTATTTCTCCCTCCCTTCCTCCTCCACCTCCCATTCCCAATTCCTCCTCCTCTCCTCCACTTCTTCTCAACCTCTCTCATTCTCTTCTCTTCTTTCTCTTAGCAGCTCTCTCTCCTCTCTCTTCCAATCTTTCCATCTCTCCTCTCTCTCTCTCCTTTCCTCTCTCTTCTCTTTCCTTTCCTCTCCCTCCCTCCTCCTCTCTCTCTCCTCTCTCTCCCTCCCTCTCTCTCCTCTCTCAACAGCTACTAATATCTTCATAAAAAATAAATGGGTGCTTACAATTCCAATTATTTAATCAAAAAGAGAATTAAAAATTGTTGCTGATGAATCATATAAATCTGTTGGGTTCTCTTTTATTTATTTAGATTATTATTTTTATTTTATTTTATCATCAGCCTTCTTTATTTTACCGATCTCCTCATTTTGTATTATTTTATTTTGTTATATTAAGCATTTTTGCCAGCTAAGACTGACACCTTTACTATAATTAAACTTAGGAGTCCTCATCATCACTATACTGACCTCATCATTATCGTCTTGCTTTCATTCTCCCCATTATCGTCCTCCGTCTATCTACTTTCCTTCTATCGCCGCCTGCAGTTCTAGTTCTAATATCTGTCTCCGTTACCCCTTTCGTCATCCATTTCCTAATTCTCCTTCCTCTTCGCCTTGTCTCCATACTCCTTATTATCGTCCTCTGTCCAACTCCATCCCCTCTATCGCCGCCTGCAATTCTAGTTTTAATATGTCTCCAGTACTTCCTCCGTCTTCCCATTCCTAATTTTCCTTCCTCCTCCCGCCTCCTCTCTCCTCCTGCCTCTTTTTTCCTCCTCGCTACTCTTCTCACTCTATCACTAACCATTATGTTCAGGCCGCCCCGCCCTTCAACACTTCGCCAAAGCTTCAGTTCTCGCCTTTCCCTCGTTAATCACTTACACGGAAACATTTGAAACATTTGAAACACTTTATTATACTTGCAATCTGTATATACATTGTTTGATATAACCAGTAAGGGGATTAAATGGGCCTCTTCCTGAAATGTTAGATGAAAAATTCTGCCTGTTTAAAAAAAAATAGTCTGATTTAAAGTGTATCTAATTTAAAGGGCACACACACACACACACACACACACACACGGACGTATACAAGCACCGCCGAGCAGATACAGAACACGAATCTAACGCAGAAAGATCACCGCGTCAAGATGCTGGGATAGGGCGGGAGATAAGAAACGTTGTGAGAATATTAGAGTTGAGGTTTTGGCGGGGACGAATGAAGATAAAACGAGTCTACCTTCTTGAACTGCGGCGCCGGTAGTCCAGGCTCCGTAAGACACCTGTGGGAGGGTCTACCTGTGCGTACCTTCAGCGGTGTTACCTGGGCTGTTATTATAAAGGTGATTAAGGTGTGGAGGGTGTGGACCTTGCGTAAGAGAGAGAGAGAGAGAGAGAGAGAGAGAGAGAGAGAGAGAGAGAGAGAGAGAGAGAGAGAGTGCGTGTGTGTTAATTATAATTTATGGAAGGTGAAACATATCCATGAAACTTTTATGTGCAGACTGACAAACTAATGACGCTCTCTCTCTCTCTCTCTCTCTCTCTCTCTCTCTCTCTCTCTCTCTACTATCTATTTATCTATCTGTCTATATTTCTCTATCTATCTGATCTCTATCTATTAATCTTTCTTCCACATATTGTCCGCTCCACCCACGATCCACATTTTCCTCCCCACCCTCTCTCCACCCTCGATTGTTCCTCCCTCCACCTCCACCCATTACTCACTCAGCTCATTTCTGCCTCCACTCCACCGCCCACGCGCCCCACCCATCCACCATAACTTCCACTAATGCTAAAGGAATAAAAAAAATAAGTGGAGCGTGGGAGGGATCAAGAAAAACAACCGGGAAAAAATTACAGAAAAACATCCAAGAAATAAAAGGTCTCGGAAAAAAAGGAAAAATATTAGTAAGGTTAGCAAACGATGAAACTGCAACGCATGAATAATATGAGAAAGTGATAAAGATCGAAAATAAACATTACTGGAATTAGGTATGCAGATATAATAAAGAAAATAACTGATGAAGAACAGGAAGATAAAGGATGAGAGAGGATCAGTTCAAAGTCTCTAATGAAAAAAAACTGTAAAACCAGAAATTCCTCTCATTATTTAATCATCCGAGTTTTGGTGAATATGTTAATTGGTGTCTCGAGGCCCCGGCACACCCATGTTAAAATTCTCCTGTTACTTAGGGTGTCGAGGTGATATGGAAAATACCCGCAACATTAACATAAATAAAAGTAATAATAATGACGGAAAATAATAGATATAATAGATGTAATAAAACTTCTGATACCAATACTAATAACAATGATAATGAATGTAATAGTAAAGTAATGAATGTAATGTAAAGTATGTTGATTATTTTTCGAAGCAATGCAAAATTTTGAGGGGGAGGAGGAGGAGAGGGAGGAGGAAGAGGAAGAGGAGCAGGGAAGATACTATTGCAACTGATTTGGGGTAAACAATTATAAAGAAACTGACTCGAAAATACTTAAAATTGAATACACAAATGATTACTTTAAAGATACTGAGGCAGCTTCGACCTTGCAAACGATGATTGATGTTAATGAGAGCAAGACGAGAGGAAGGAAAGTCTGATGTACCAAAACCACTTCGATAATGAGACTCAGCAATATTGAGGATTTCTTAGTTCAAAATGAAATAGTACACACTTACACACTTAGAAATAATTGATGGGCGAAGCATTCATGATTGGATTACAAACATTATGCATGAATATTTAAATCTACTTAAAAATGAGCTAAATGACTCGTTAGTACAACTCATATTAAATTCCATCGGTATAAACATTTTTGGTAATCAGAAAGGTAAGTATGAGAAAAAATATCCCACTTTTCATATTCTCATTATTGTACTCATTTTATTTGTTTAATTATTATGACAGACCGGACAGGTGGACAGGTAATTGAACCTCGCAGCATAATATTACAGCAGGAACTTGCAAAAAAAAAAGGACAACACACATATTTATTTGGATCTGATTGTGTGTGTGTGTGTGTGTGTGTGTGTGTGTGTGTGTGTGTGTGTGTGTGTGTGTGTGTGTGTGTGTGTGAAGGTGACGCCCCTCGTTACCTGGCTAATTGGTGGCCCAGCTGTCCAGGTGGGAATACCGGCAGGTGAAACAGCCATGTGCACCGCCCTTCCGATTTATGTGCGTGACGTAGTGCACATGACACACACACACACACACACACACACACACACACCATCCAAACAATTTCAAAGATATATTATGATGAAGCATGATTATATATGAATGTATGTATGTATGTATGATGGCACCACTATAAACACTTGCCTGCGCCATGACGGGCTGGGGCCAACTACCATCCAGGCCCCTCAATCAAATCTAACGGCGCTATAGGCGTAGACGTAAAAAAAAAAGGTATGTATGTATGTATGTATGTATGTATGTTAGTGACAGGATGAGTGATTGAGTTGAGTGAGTGAGAGTGAGTGAGGGAGGAAGGAGTGAGAGAGGGTGAAGGAGATCATGAGTAACTTTGTGCAATAGGAAGGGAGGAAGTTTGGACCATTTCTCCCGACAGTCCATCGTGGCCCCGGACCGTTGCTCACCGCCAGACTCACGGCACAGGCGCATTACTGGGAAGACAATGGTGAATATCGATGACTTTGAGGATGATGATGATGCAAGATGAGGATGACGGAAGGGATGATGATGATGAGTAGGAGGAGGAGAAGGAGGAGGAGGAGGAGGAAATGGAAGACCAGGACGAGGAGGTGTGGTGGAGGAATGCATGCGGTCTTCCTTCACGCACTGATAACCATGAACCCGACAATTTAGGGCCAATGTCTGTGCCGATTGGATCTCCATTAGTGAGGCGCGTAACGTTACCTGCACGACTAAGGTGAGGAGCCCGCCGAGGTTGTTGTGACCCCGCCCTGACACACCAATAATAATAAGTAGAATAAGAATAGGAATAATAATAATAAATGTGATAATAGTAATAATGAACCTCCATAAATACTATCTTCCTATAATGTGCTATTTTTTTACTCGCGGAAAAAGTAAAAATAATAAAACAATAAAAGAGAGTCTGTTTTCGTGGTTGTAAAGACAGATCCTCACACATAAGAGATGCCAGCGGGTGGATTACTGTGGGGTGAGTGGGGTGGGTGGCAGGGTGGGTGAGTAGGTGGGTGGGGGAGTGAAGCAATAAGCCCCCCATCATCACCCCCATCATCACCCCCATCAACTAGTGTCCATTAACGAAGACGAATTACATCATTAGTGGAGAAGGGCAGCGGCAACACGGTCGGCTTATAAAAAGGGCTAGATTAAGACAACTCGCCGCATTTCCCGGGCGTGGAGGCAGGAGGGTAAACAGCGGCCTCAGGAGGGAACGAGAGAAAAGCGAGCGGGCTAATAGAGATGCGGCCGGCGGAGTGTTGTTACGAGACCGTGGCTGACTAGAATTAAACCCTCGCGTCGTATTGTCGAGGCACACCAGTTCGATAACCTTGAAAAAAATTAAAAGCGAAATGTAAGCAAAAAAAAAAACACCAACTCAGCATAAACAAACATCAGAAACCCGTATGAAGGTGTATTTTTAATTATTTCTTTTGTTTTGTAATCTTTTTATTTTATTTCGCGTATATGTGAGTGTGTGTGTGTGTGTGTGTGTGTGTGTGTGTGTGTGTGTGTGTGTGTGTGTGTGTGTGTGTGTGTGTGTGTATAAAAAAAGCTAAATGTAAGCAAAAAAATTATCTCAGCCTAAACAACAAACAAACTCATATGAAGGTGTATTTTTAACTACTTAATTATCGTGTTTATTTTTTTCTCGCGTATATATGAGTACGTGTGTGTGTGTGTGTGTGTGTGTGTGTGTGTGTGTGTGTGTGTGTGTGTGTGTGTGTGTGTGTGTGTGTGTGTGTGTGTGTACGTGTATTTGTTTTTCGCTCTACTCATGTTTCGCAAGGAAGAGAAAATGTACCCAGCCCGCCCCTCTTAATTCCCATCGGGCAGGGCGGGGTGGAGAGAAGGTGGGGGCGGCGGTGGAGGAAAGGGAGGGGCAGACAGGAGAGAAGGGAGGGATCAGGGTGGATGAGGGTGGGGCAGGGTGAGGTGAGGTAAGGCAGGGCGGGGTGGGAGGAAAGTTCTGGGAGATAAGTGGAGGGGGAGGAGGGAGGGATGGGTGAGGGAGGGGAGGGGGGCAGGGGAGGGGCAGGTGGTGGCATGACAAAGGAAAGACAAGTTTTTCATCCACACAAACAGGGCGGGAGTGGAAGGAGGGAGGAGGAGAGGTGAGAGGAGAAGAGGGGAGAGGAGGAGGAGGGGTGGGAAGCAATCCTCCACAGGTGCGATACTGTTCACCTGGCGGCTGAAGGTGAACACTCAACACCTTTTACGGAGCAGGTGAGCCTTGCGTTAATCAAGGTCCAGGTGTGGTCAAGTCAGATGGCCGATAAGAGAAGCGTTTATATTTTCATCACGTGGGTTTTAGGGGGCGGCACCACCCGGGGCACGAGGGAAATTGGTGTGCTTACTTACCTGTATACTCGTGTCTGTCTACCTGCTAAGCTGTTGTCTGGCTGCTGGTTAGGCTGTCTGTTTATCGTTGCCCTCCTGTCTGTCTGTATGTCCACCTGTTGACGTATTTAGTTGTTTATGTGGAGGTGGAAATAAAGTGTAAGCTGGCCTGGTTATCAATGTCTGTTATCAATGTCTGTCGATCTATCTCTAATCGTTCTTGTGAAGCAACTCAGTGGATGAAAAACAAATGACTATCAATCTCCTTACGCGTGTTAACCTGTCACTCAATGTCTTTATCCTTAAGCTGTCGATGATCACGTATATTTGTGTTTATCTATTATCATGCGGCTTATCTGTACGTTTGAAAGCATCTTAATGGTAATGAGTGTGCTTGGTATGAGGTATTCAGGTCCACTCCATGTATGATTTCTGTCTGTCCTGTATTGTTAGTCGGTACAAAACAAAGTCTCTACGTAATCGATCCTTAATCAAGTCCTTTTTCACCCTTTAGAATATCCATGAGTATTTAAGCCTTTCTCGTGCTCTTTTAGTATTCCGTGGATGGGGTGTGTGGTGGGTGGAGGTTCCAGCAGTACCCAGAGATTGGCTTATTATTCTAAACGGGAGAGTATGCCTGCTGACGATGACAAGTCCAGCTCGTGATCCGGCCGTGGGTGAATTAAACACACACACACACACACACACACACACACACACTCACACACACACTCAAAACAGGTAGTCCACTTCTGGCTGGGGAAAATAATAAGCTTTCTTTCCTTCCCTTTGTCTCCCTCTGGCCTTTGACCCTCGACGGGGGGGACACGCTGCCCAGGAAGGATTTAGAGTCACGAGAAACGACTCCTACGTTTTTAAGGAAGGATTCAGAGGGAGATAAAGAATAGCTGAGGCCCCCTTGATGACAGGAGCCGGCGGTGGTGTAATGAAAACGGGCCGCGAACCGATTATTTAGATTTACCTTACGTGGAATAGCAGTGAGAGATTTTTAATGATTCTCTCTCTCTCTCTCTCTCTCTCTCTCTCTCTCTCTCTCTCTCTCTCTCTCTCTCTCTCGCCGAGCTCCCACAATATATTAAACCATTGTCTGCTAGGAGAAAAACAAACCCGTTCCTTCATAATATCTAAACCAGAAAGTAATTAAAACAAGAAGTAAAAATCTTACGAAATGAACAAAGAAACCAGAAACCAGTACTCTTTTGCCAACGATAAGAACAACAATAATACAGATAACAACCTTTATATATTCAAACATGGCTCATAACTCATAATAAACAACACAAAACAGACAAAAGCTCGTATTTTTAAACATATCGCTGTCTCAGTTCGTCTGTTTCAAAAGACTCTCGGTGAAGTTCCTGGGATTTTCATGGACTGTTTTGTGATACTGCTGGTGATGGTTCTACACGGCCTCTGCACCACGAAAGGGATAACCAACCACAAAAAGCCTGTTAATCTAGTAGTCGTAGTTGGGTCCAGAGACGTTTAAGAATATGAACCAAAGAGAGAGACAAAGAGACACAGCGACAAATCTTCATCTCTTCAATCACCGAACTCACAAACACAAGGGAAACCCATCTCATTAACAGCACCCTTATGGACCAGAGACAGAGACACAGAGACAAATGCACATCTCTTCAATCACCCAACTCACAATCACAATCACAATCTCAGTAACAGCGACAGTCTCAGCCCAAGGAATGACCAGCCCACAAACCCACTATCTGTTACCTTCCTAGCGGAGGGGCCTTACGAGGGGCTGAGTTACCTGGGCTATGTTCACGCGTGCTCCCCCTCGTTACTAGGGCAGGTAACAAGGTAGGATGAGGCTGGTGTGTTGAGTCTTCGTTTACCTTAGCGGGAGGGAAGGGAGACTGTATAGGAGGGAAGGTGGATAATAAGGGGAAGGGATATGGAGTGGAAAAGAGGAAGGGAGAGTTGCGTGAAATTTAGTTGAGCAAGGAAAGAGTAAAGAGAGGGATGAGACTGTAGATGGAAATGAAAGGTTGATAAAAAGGAAAAAAATAGGAATGGATGAAGAAGGAGGGAGAGTAAGTAGAGACGTAAGTAAAACGAAGAAAAAAAATTATGAAAGTACAAAATAGAAGATAAAGAAAAAGCTCGTAAAAGGTAAATAATGTGAATGGAAAGAATATACCAAGAGAAAATTATGAAAAAGAAGGATAGATGCGTGTTCCATAAGGTTACTGGCAATGAGAGGACCCGAGGGTAGAGGAAGGTGGGAAAAAGAGAGGGGAAGGTACGGGAGAGGAGGAATGGAGGGAGAGGAGAGAGGAGAGAGAGAGAGAGAGAGAGAGAGAGAGAGAGAGAGAGAGAGAGAGAGAGAGAGAGAGAGAGAGAGAGAGAGAGAGAGAGAGAGAGAGAGAGAGAGAGAGAGAGAGAGAGAGAGAGAGAGAGAGAGAGAGAGAGAGAGAGAGAGAGAGAGAGAGAGAGAGAGAGAGAGAGAGAGAGAGAGAGAGAGAGGAGAGAGAGAGAGAGAGGAGGAGGAACTAAGGGATAAATCCGCAGACGAGTAACAAGGGAGGGAGTTTCTCTGTGCCTGGCATCACTGCACGCCGGGAAGACACTGTTGCCAGCTCAAACACCGGCACACACACACACACACACACACAGTTATGGTATGAGTGTGTTTCCCTCGTTTCGCTTCCTTTTGCGTTTTTATTTTTTTTATATATTTTTCTTTACGCCCTTGAACGGTCTCCTTTGATGTAAAAAAAAAAAAAATCCCCCCCCCCTCCCCGTCCTGCCACCTCAGTCACAAACACATACATTTAACTCTTATTCGATTTTTTTTTTCGTCGCTAATTTCAGGTTTTTTTATTTTAATTTTCTGGTGACAATTCTTCCTACTTTTCCATGATGATTTATTTGATTTCTTGTTTCCTTTTCCTAACCTTGGAGCCATAAATCTTTTTTCTCATTTTAGGAAGGTCCTTGAAATTACTCGAACCAGAAAATATAAGGTAAATAAACAAGCAAACTTCACGCTCTAAAGCTTCCTTATAATTACCGTAAGCAAATAAATGGGCTGAATAATTATATGACTGGGAGAATGAAGACACAAAAATAACGTCAAGGGTAAAGCGAGGGAGATACCGAGAAGCTTAAATATATATACATTCTAATATATATATGGGGGGGTGCGTGCGTGCGTGCGTGTTTGTACATTTGCGTCTGCGAAAGCGAAATGTTGCCAAAAGAAAAACTCCCTCAACCTAAACAACATCCAGAAACTCGTATAAAGGTGTATTTTTAACTACTCAATTATCGTGTTTATTCTTTTTTTTCGCGTATATATTATGAGTATGTGTATATATATAACATTTCGCTTTCGCTTGGGTTCGTATGTGTGTATGAAAGACGGACGTAGACGGGGAAATGCGGAAAGAGGAAACGCTGAGGAAAAGAGAGAGAGAAAGCCAGCAGAGGAGACAGGCAGGAAAGAAGCAGGGCATAGATGTGTTAGATGTGGAAGGATAGATGAGTTAGATGAGGAAGGGACGCAAAGGCAGAGTGAGACAACAAGCCACACTGTATTTTTTTTTTTTTTGTCCATGATCGTGGATACACACACACAGCCGGGGTAAAGGGGTGAGGGGTGATGTTAGAAGGGTGATAGGGTGACGATGTGAATGTGTGATATGAGAAAGGAAAATGGTATGAGGTGAAGAGGGGTGAAAAGAAGAGAGAAAAGGTGATAGGGTGATGTGCGGAAGGAATGGTAAGGTGAGGAGGGGTTATGTGCGAGGAGGGGAGCAGTAAGGGGTGACGGGAGGGTGAGGTGACGGGGTAGGGTGGTGTGCTGGCGTCCGTGAGTCACCCGGGACCTGTTGGCAGCGAGGTGAGCGTCATCAGGTCACGAGAGAAAGCGAGGCAGGTCATATGTCGCCAGGTCCGGGCATGACCCAGGTATTGTGTCCCGCCTGGCTCATGACGGGGCGAGAAGGTGGAGGGGGCGATGGGGTGGTGATAGAGTGATGATAATAAGTGTTGAAGAGGCGATGTTGCTGTGGTTTTGAAGTGGCGATAAAGTTAGTGACGGTGTACTGGTGAGATGTTGATGGGGTCATAATGGAGTGCTTGGGTGATGTTGAGGTTCAGTAAGGAGGTGGGGATGTGTGGTTAAAGGGATGCTGAAATGGTGTAAGGTGGTATGAGGTGATACTGAGGTGATGCTTTTTTTTTCTTGTTCTTTTTACAACAAAGGAGACAGCTCAAGGGCACACAAAAAAGGAAACAATAATAAAAAAAAGCCCGCTACTCGCTGCTCCTAAAAAGAATCCAAAGAGGTGGCCGAAAGAGGGGTCAATTTCGGGAGGAGAGGTGTTCTGATACCCTGAAGTGAATGTGGTGATGTAGGAAGCTAAGTAAGGTATGGAAGTAGCAGTTATGTGTGGCGGTGTCGGTGGTGAGGCTTATGGTGTGGTTGAGGCGTTGGTAGTTGGGTAGTATGGTTCGTGAACACTCCATGGATGAAAAGAAACAAAACAGCACGGAAAAAGAGACAGTTAGAAAGACTGTAAATTACGATTGGGTGTGTTCTCTTTAGTAATGGAGTTTTTATGTAGAAAGACAAGTGTACCTCCTATATAAAAACAAATATATACACATGGAACTTATTGGTAGATTCACACCCTATTGTCATGACGGCTGAAAGGAAATAAAGGAGTGGGGGAAAAGAGAAACTTGGACAGATTGCAAATTACGCTTCGATGTGTTTTCTTAAGTAATGACGGTTTTAGTATACAGAAACACACGAGTACTTCCTTAATAAAAAAAATATATACACATGGAACTTTTTGGTAGATTCACACCCTATTGTCATGACGTTAACTATATTTGATAAGCGAAAATAAAATAAACAAACACAAAAGCAGAACCAGGAAAGCCTTTACTGACTCAGCGTGTGCCGAAGACGGGAAAAATCAAAGGTTAAGAAACGAACCTAATCCCAAAACGTGCCAACAGACTGAAAATTACCGAGAAAAAAAATCTTGGGAAACAAAAATCGGCGTGACCTCATGACAGCGAGGGTGAGGTGAGGGCAAGTCTCGCACCCCCATGACACGCAACGCAAGGCAGTGACACGCTTTTGGCAACACCTGACAGCAACACCTTAGACCAAAGCAACGCGAGTGTCAATTAACCTGAACCCCACCTCACGTCCCACCTGAGAGAGAGAGAGAGAGAGAGAGAGAGAAAGAGAAAGAGAAAGAGAAAGAGAAAGAGAAAAGAGAAAGAGAAAGAGAAAGAAAAAGAGAAAGAGAAAAAGCGATAAAAAAAGAGAAAGAGAGAAAAAGGGACAAAAAAGAGAATGAGAGAGAGAGAGAGAGAGAGAGAGAGAGAGAGAGAGAGAGAGAGAGAGAGAGAGAGAGAGAGAGAGAGAGAGAGAGAGAGAGAGAGAGAGAGAGAGAGAGAGAGAGAGAGAGAGAGAGAGAGAGAGAGAGAGAGAGAGAGAGAGAGAGAGAGAGAGAGAATCTTGTCTTTGTTAATCTATTTCCTAAACACGAAGACATTGCGGACAACAACCTAAACGACTTCACATTTTTCTTCCATTCCTTCAACTCACCCTCTCCTTCCTTCTTTATCTCCTCCTCCTTCTACTCTCTTTCTCCATCTTGCTCCTCGTACTCCACCTCCACTTCCTCTTACTCCTCCTCCTCCTCTTTCCCAGCTGAAGGAAAAAGAAAATAACAGAATAACAGTTTTGGGAGAGGTCACCCACGAACGTTAGGTCACAGGAGGGCAAGTTTTCTTCCTTTAGGGGTGAGAAAAATTGTTTGTTTACGGCGAGAGTCCTGTTTATGGTCGAACGTGGAATTTAGTTTTAACTTGTACACAAACCCTTTTTTTCTCTCCCTCTCTCCCTCTAAGGCCAAACACGTGAGTTATGTTCCTGAGGAGTCGAGGGGATGGAGGTATAGATTATGTTTTAGTGTTCTTGCCCTTTTCCTTTTGCACTTGATGGGAGTTATAATGTCCATCATTTTTTTCTTCTTTATCTTTCAACCTATTGTCTCTTTGCTCTTCTTCTTTTTTCTTCTTTTCATTCTTTTCGTTTCCTTTTTTTTTCCTTTTTTCATCCTTATCTGTTACTTGTTTTCTTCGTTTTCCTTTACTCCTTTTCTTTTATCTTTATACCTATTATCTCTTTTCCTCTTCTTCGTTTTCCTCTTCTTTTCATTCTTTTTCCTTTTCCTCTTCTTCTTCTTCATTTGCTTTTTATCTCTTTCGTTTTCCTTTCCTCCTTTTTCCTCTCCTCTCTCTAAGTCTCAAACCTTTCAGATCATTCTTCAAACACTGTATTCGTAAATGTATATACTTGACTTTCTCATTCATATATTTATTGACAAACATCGATGTGCTTGAATGAATTTGATATCCCAATACCTCTTTCTTTAGGATGTAGAGACGCCAAAACATAATGAACTCTCTCCTAAACCTCTCATCAACGTACACTCATACAAGGCCTCTTTCCCCTCCCAATAAATCTTTCCTAATATCGTGGAGTCGTTGAAAACATGATAAATTACCTTGTTTACTCTCCCAGGGGAACAGAAACGCCTCAGGGCCTGTTTTTACCTCCCTATATTTCTTCCTTCCTTTCTCTTCTGGAGTTATGGAATGTATGATTAATGTTGGTCTGTTTTTCCTTCTTTTCCTCCCGCTACACCTCCGCTCTTCAACCGCCGGGGTCACGCAATCCATGATAAACTCCCTCGTAATCGCAGCGTGAATAACAGAGACGTAATCGGAGTCTGCCTTCCTCTCCTCCTCGAACGCCTATAAACCCGAGCAATGTTGCCAGCTCCATCTGTCAGCGCGGCTCTCACTCGCCCTCGTAGCTTCCTTTATGGCAACGATGCATACCGATAAGGAGTATTTGGGTCGACAGGGGGTAATTTTGCGGAATAATTCTGTTTGTTTTACGATATCCTTTATTCGCCTGTAAAAACCCACCGGGGCACAAATTGGCATTATCTTGATGCGGCGGGAGAACCACAAGGGCGTTGGCGGGGGCTCGGGGAGGGGAGGATGTTGTTGTGGTAGGCGGGGTAGGAGTGGAAGCGAGGTGGTAGTGGTGCTGGTGGGGCCGCTGGAGGCAGGAGTGTGGTGGCTCCATGGGATTAACTGTGATAGTGTTTGCCCACTTTCAACCCTTACCCCCCCTCCTTGCCCCTCCTCTCCGCCAGACCAGAAAAAGAGGAAAGGTGTGTCTCGCTGCTAAGGGCAAAATGAAGCAACTCTGGGCAAGGGATAGTCAGAGGCGAGAGGTAAAAAGGAGAAAGTAAGGATTATTGGGTAAGTTAAGTGTGGGGTAAGAACCGACTGGATTGAAAGCAGGGTGAATTGGGGAAGGTTAGGTAAAGCGAGGTGGATAGGTATAGGGCAGGGATAGTAAGGGACAAGCGCTGAAACGGAGAAGGTAAGGACTATTGGGTAAGTTAAGTGCGGGTTGAAAACAAGGTGAATTGGGGAAGGTTAGGTAAAGCGAGGTGGATAGGTATAGGGCAGGGATAGTAAGAGGCAAGCGCTGAAACGGGGAAGGTAAGGACTATTGGGGAAGTTAAGTGTTGGGTAAGAACCGACTGCATTGAAAACAGGATGAATTGGGGAAGGTTAGGTAAAGCGAGGTGGGGCAATTGAGCAGGTAAACGGTTGGATAGGTACGGACAGGTAAGGATAGGTAAGGAGAGGTGCGTGGGAGTGAACACAAATTAAGCATGATTACGCTACGTTAGGTCAAGTTCCGTGGATGTGGAGTGACGGGGAGGGAAGGATATGCATGGGTAGGCAGGGAAAGACGAAGGAGAGAAAGGAAATGGGCGAGGAATACAAAGGAAGGCTGGAAGAAGACGAGGAAAAACATGTGGTGATGGAAGGGATAAAAAGAAAAGAAGAAAAAAAGGAAATAAAGATACGGATAAGAAAGGATATGCATGGATAGGCAGGGAAAGGCGAAGGAGAGAAAGGAAATAGGAAAGAAATACAAAGGAAGGCTGGAAAAAGACGAAGAAAAACATGCAGTGATGGAAGGGATAAAAAGAAAGGAAGAAATAAAGATAAATAAAGATACGGATAAGAAAAGATATGCATGGATAGGCAGGGAAAGACGAAGGAGAGAAAGGAAATGGGAGAAAAATACAAAGGAAGGCTGGAAGAAGACGAGGAAAAACATGCAGTGATGGAAGGGATAAAAAGAAAGGAAGAAATAAAAAGGGATTAGAGATACGGAGAAGAAAGGATATGCATGGATAGGCAGGGAAAGACGAAGGGGAGAAAGGAAAAAGGAAAGAAATACAAAGGAAGGCTGGAAGAAGACGAGGAAAACATGTTGTGATGGAAGGGCTAAAAAGAAAGTAAAGAATAAAGGGAATTAGAAAAACGGATAAGAAGGATATGCATGGATAAGCAGGGAAAGGCGAAGAAGAGAAAGGAAATGGCAGAGAAATACAAAGGAAAGCTGGAAAAAGACGAGGAAAAACATGTTGTGATAGAAGAGATAATTAGAAAGGAAGAAAGAAATAGAGGAAGTAATGGTACGGATAAGAAAGGATATTCGAAGGATAAATATAGCATGTAATATACGAGAATAGCGATTAGTGGAGTTAGACTATTTAAATAAAAATGTTCAGTATAATTATTTAAAGCAGTAGGGATTTTAAAGGGCTAAATGGAGACTGTGGATTGATCTCTAATACGGTATAGATAGATAGATAGATAGATAGATACATACATACACACATACATACATAGAGACAGATAGATAGATAGAGATAGATAGATAGATAGATAGATAGATAGATAGATAGATAGATAGATAGATAGATAGATAGATAGATAGATACAGAGAGAGAGAGAGAGAGAGAGAGAGAGAGAGAGAGAGAGAGAGAAACAAAAAACACACACACCCACCAGCGATAAAGCCAAGCAATGTCCGCTAATTACTAAGGTGCGCAAAATGTGATGGACTGTAAAAGTAGCAAAATATTTTCAGTATAAATTTTAAGGCTGAGCGAGGGAGGGCGCCAATGGGTCCTAATTGCAGCCGTGTGTACGCTTTGGTGTTTACCGGAGCGATGAAGTAATTAGCCACTGGACAGGTAAGAGAAACCAGGTATCAGGGCAATTTGGGTTACAGGTATATTGAAGCCAGGTGCAAAAGGGGGGGTGGTTGTTGTAGTAGTAGTAGTAGTAGTAGTAGTAGTAGTAGTAGTAGTAGTAGTAGTAGTAGTGGTAGTAATAGTAGTGAGTGGAAGAGGTCAATGTGTGTGTGTGTGTGTGTGTGTGTGTGTGTGTGTGTGTGTGTGTGTTGTCTTTCCTCTTAATAATACGATTCAAGAACTCGTTTTCCCTCTCTTCCTCGTATTACTCTCCGTGCATGACCCAAGAGACACAAGACTGAGGAGGGAAAGTTAAAAATGAAGGCGAAATGACGTATGAATTAAAGGCCTCCAGAAATGCTAGTGTGAATCTCTCTCCGTCCCCCTCTCTCCCTCTCTCTCTCTCTCTCTCTCTCTCGCGTGATGCCGTTTCCTGATAGACGGAGAGGAGAGGAACCGGGCCAAGGCAGTCTGAGAGGAGAGGAACACTTAGCGAGGTGTGAGAAAGGGGAAGGTTTCGTTCGGCCTCTGATAACCGGGTTCCTAATGTAAGGTTGGATACCGGCGCGTGGTGTGGCTAACTACGGGTTACTGACGGGCGTGTCACGTTTCTTCAGCTTTCGTCAGTCCCAGGTGGTGGTTTTATTAATCAAGTGCCAATTTGATTCCCCCGAGAGGCGCGAGAAGGTATACCTGGTGTCCAATTACAGGTGAAGGGTGCGTGAGGGAGGGCGAGTCTCTGTGTCTGTGTGCGTTGTGTGTGTGTGTGTGTGTGTGTGTGTGTGTGTGTGTGTGTGTGTGTGTGTGTGTGTGTGTTCTAGTCTTTCTACATCCCCCGTACACGACAGACCACCCCGAGAGACACAACCTCGCTAAGAGTACTAAGATGTAGCGACCGTTCGTTTAGTCACGTTGTCTTGTCCAGCCTGACCCGCCCCCAGCCTCACCCTGTTAATCGAAATCCCAACCTGTTTCAACCCACTCCGGAGACCTTTTTGCACATGTTACTTTCTATTTTTAGCCATCAAGACCTTCACTGCAAACTCGTATGCCCCAAATCAGCCAGCTTTGCAACAGTTCTCCAATTCTCAGTAGTTTATATTGTATGCTCGTAGTTTACATAGTTGTTCTTGCAAGTCTAGTCTTACCGCAGTCATAGTCTTACCTCATCATAAGAACATAAGAACATAAGGAGTCTGCAAGAAGCCGGTTGGTCTCCTCCTGCTCCTCCTCCTCTTCCTCCTCCTCCTCCTCTTCTTCTTTTTCTTTTTCTTTTTCTTTTTCTTTTTCTTCTTCTTTTTCTTCTTCATCTTTTTCTTTTTCTTTTTCTTCTTCATCTTCTTCTTCTTCTTCTTCCTTTCGAAAACGTGGTATCCTCTTCGTTTCTTATCTGCGCATTTATAAATCTTTCTCCCTCCATCGCTCTTTTACTGGCTTGTTTTAAAGTGTATATCTCATGTTTCATAATGTCTTGCTTCCTTCTTCTTCCATTATTCGATTTCTTGTTCTTTTTCATGGCAAGTTAGACGCAAATTCACTTCCTCTCTCTATGCAACGAACAAAATATTTCACTCAGCCTTTTTTCCTTTATATTCGTTATCACAATTTCCCTTCCATTGCCAGTTTTCAAGATCTATTCCCAACATTTATCCCTCCATTATCAAACCTTCTTCCATGATCCCCCTCCACTTCCCCTCCTCTGTCACTTCTCCACACCTGCACAAGCTAATTCAATCAACCTTCCTTTCCTTCACGACTCCGGAACCGCAAAACTCCCCCTGAATCTACAACACTCCACCTTGTTCAAGTCTTCCACCACCAATACGTGATATCACAGCGCGCCATACTCGCCTGGGGGTCACCGCGGCGCCACGGACCCTATAATCCACACGCATACTAATCTTTCACCGCGACGGAGACTCCAGGAATTAACTTTTGCTGCATCCAATTCAGTGTCCAATTCACTTCATAGCTTTCGGCCCCACCATCACCCACCGCCCACCTCCGTCCATCCTCTCGGAGCCTCGGGGCAGTAGTAAAACGGCGCAGGACGGACAGACGGACAAAGACGGGCTGAGGAAGACACTCGCTGCGACAGGTAATTTTAGAGCAGCGCATTTACACCTGCCACTCAGGGAAGGCCGCAACTCAGCCAGACAGATGCGCGCCATAAGTCCTGTTCCAAGATGTCTTTATCGCCGCTGCCCCGTCGTTCTTCTTCGTCCTTCTTCCTCCTCCTCCTCCTCCTCCTCCCTCTTCCTTTTCCGTCCCCATTTGTTCCTGTCTCCCCGTCCTCTCGTCTTCCTTAAAATATTGCTTCATCATTTACGAGAACGTGTGGTATTTTCTTTTTAATGTTTTCTTATGCTTTATAAAATGAGTTCCACTAATACGGAACGCTTTAAAATGTATATATATTAAAAAAAAAACGTTGTTGAGGAATGCAAAAAAAAAAAGGTGGGGCGCCACGTAAATTCGGAAAAGTTAAAATATTCCCCAAAACTCATGATTCTCTACCCCTTTTTCTTTTTTTTCTTTTCGCTTTCTGACAAATCGCCTCGTGACAGGGTTCACACGCGCCAAAGTTCCAAAAAGATCAACTTCCAGCGCGTGAGCTTTCCCGTTTTTTCCTTCCCAGGCCATAAAGGTTTAGGCTCGGACAGATATTTCCACATTTTCCTGAACCTATTTTCTCCCTCCTTCCCTCCCTCCCTTCCTCCCCACACACACTTTCATCACGCTTCCTCCGTCATTACCTCTCCTCCTCCTCCTCCTCCTCCTCCTATCCTCCTATCTGTCTCCTCCTCTCCTCTCCCCTCCTCTCCTCTCCTCTCCTCTCCTCTCCTCCTCCTCCTCCTATCCTCCTATCTGTCTCCTCCTCTCCTCTCCCCTCCTCTCCTCTCCTCTCCTCTCCTCTCCTCTCCTATCCGTCCCCTCCTCCTCCTCCTCCTCCTATCTTCCTATCTGTCTCCTCCTCTCCTCTCCTCTCCTCTCCTCTCCTCTCCTGTCCTTCTATCCGTCCCCTCCTCCTCCTGCCCGGTTAGTGGTAGCAGTAATGGTAGTTCTTTCCTCTTTCCTACATAATTTCCATGCAGTTTTTCCATGCTGCATGGTTCTTTTTCCTTTCCTGCCAGCTTTGGCTGGAGGGATCCTTCGCCTTTGCTGTCCTTCATCTTCCACCTTTGATTAGATAGTTAGTGTAGCTTGTCACAAACAGCCTCGTTAGGACCAGCAGGTCTGCTGTTGTTTGTTCTTCCTTTGTGTTTCTTTCTGTTCCTCCTCCTGTTATCCTCCTATCTGTCTCCTCCTCTCCTCTTCTCTCCTCCTCCTCTTATCCTCCTATCTGTCTCCTCTCCTCTCCTCTCCTCCTATCCGTCCCCTCCTCCTCCTCCTCCTCCTCTTATCCTCCTATCTGTCTCCTCCTCTCCTCTTCTCTCCTCCTATCCGTCCCCTCCTCCTCCTCCTCCTCCTCTTATCCTCCTATCTGTCTCCTCCTCTCTCTTCTCCTCCCTATCCGTCCCCTCCTCCTCCTCCTCCTCCTCTTATCCTCCCTATCTGTCTCCTCCTCTCTCCTCTCTCCTCCTATCCCTCCTCCTCCTCCTCCTCCTCTTATCCTCCTATCTGTATACTCCTCCCCTCCTCTCCTCTCCTCAACGTCGCCCCCTCCTCCTCCTCCTCTTATCCTCCTATCTGTCTCCTCCTCTCGTCTCTCCTCCTATCCGTCCCCTCCTCCTCCTCCTCTTATCCTCCTATCTGTCTCCTCCATTCCTCTCCTCTCCTCCTATCCGTCCCCTCCTCCTCCTCCCCTCCTCCTCCTCCTCTTATCCTCCTATCTGTCTCCTCCTCTCCTCTTCTCTCCTCCTATCCGTCCCCTCCTCCTCCTCCTCCTCCTCTTATCCTCCTATCTGTCTCCTCCTCTCCTCTTCTCTCCTCCTATCCGTCCCCTCCTCCTCCTCCTCTTATCCTCCTATCTGTCTCCTCCTCTCCTCTTCTCTCCTCCTATCCGTCCCCTCCTCCTCCTCCTCTTATCCTCCTATCTGTCTCCTCCTCTCCTCTTCTCTCCTCCTATCCGTCCCCTCCTCCTCCTCCTCCTCCTCTTATCCTAATATCTGTCTCCTCTCCTCTCCTCTCCTCCTATCCGTCCCCTCCTCCTCCTCCTCCTCCTCCTCTGATCCTCCTATCTGTCTCCTCCATTCCTCTTCTCTCCTCCTATCCGTCCCCTCCTCCTCCTCCTCCTCTTATCCTCCTATCTGTCTCCTCCTCTCCTCTTCTCTCCTCCTATCCGTCCCCTCCTCCTCCTCCTCCTCTTATCCTCCTATCTGTCTCCTCCTCTCCTCTTCTCTCCTCCTATCCGTCCCCTCCTCCTCCTCCTCCTCCTCTTATCCTCCCCCTCCTCCTCCTCCTCTTATCCTCCTCCTCCTCCTCCTCTTATCCTCCTATCTGTCTCCTCCATTCCTCTCCTCTCCTCCTATCCGTCCCCTCCTCCTCCTCCTCCTCCTCCTCTTATCCTCCTATCTGTCTCCTCCTCTCCTCTTCTCTCCTCCTATCCGTCCCCTCCTCCTCCTCCTCCTCCTCCTCTTATCCTCCTATCTGTCTCCTCCTCTCCTCTTCTCTCCTCCTCCTCCTCCTCCTCTTATCCTCCTATCTGTCTCCTCCTCTCCTCTTCTCTCCTCCTATCCGTCCCCTCCTCCTCCTCCTCCTCCTCCTGTTATCCTCCTATCTGTCTCCTCCTCTCCTCTTCTCTCCTCCTATCCGTCCCCTCCTCCTCCTCCTCCTCCTCCTCCTCCTCCTCTTATCCTCCTATCTGTCTCCACCTCTCCTCTCCTCTCCTCCCTCTCCTCCTCCTCCTCCTCCTCCTCCTCTTATCCTCCTATCTGTCTCCTCCTCTCCTCTCCTCTCCTCCTATCCGTCCCCTCCTCCTCCTCCTCCTCCTCTTATCCTCCTATCTGTCTCCTCCTCTCCTCTCCTCTCCTCCTATCCGTCCCCTCCTCCTCCTCCTCCTCCTCTTATCCTCTCCCCTCCTCCTCCTCTCCTCTTCTCTCCTCCTATCCGTCCCCTCCTCCTCCTCCTCCTCCTCCTCCTCCTCCTCTCCTCTTCTCTCCTCCTATCCGTCCCCTCCTCCTCCTCCTTCTCTTTCTCCTTTCGAAAACGTGGTATCCTGTTCGCTTGTTATTTGCGTATTTTTCTTCGTCTCTTTGTCTTAGTTTATCGGTACTTTTTATCGGCGTCGCAGACACCGATCAACAGATTGTCCATCTTGTTGTTGTTGTTGTTGTTCTCCAAGTTATTTTCCTGGCTTACCCATGCATTGTAGACATGACATTGTATTATAAAATTTGTTAGCCCTGATGAACCCAACAACATGGCATTATATGTATATATATATATATATATATATATATATATATATATATATATATATATATATATATATATATATATATATATATATATATATATATATATATATATATATATATATATATATCGTGGCGCAGGCAAGTGTTTATAGTGGCGCCATCTTTACTTTTCAGTATTTTCTATTTTAGCCCCATAGTTGCATAATATGAATTGTTGGCGGTGCGTTGGAGGGTCATGCGACGCCGATCTAGCACAGTTTGTGTGCTACTAACACTTGTATTCCACCACTCGTCCCTTTCCTTAAAGCTGTTTCGGTAATAAATCACTGAGAGAGAGAGAGAGAGAGAGAGAGAGAGAGAGAGAGAGAGAGAGCTTTATCAGATTTTTTTTCTCAATGTATTGCAAATTTGCAGACCCGTCTCTCTCTCTCTCTCTCTCTCTCTCTCTCTCTCTCTCTCTCTCTCTCTCTCTCTCTCTCTCTCTCTCCAAAAAACGCGAAAGCGAGAACACCAGCAGCTCCACCGTGAGGCAGCACTCAACCCGCGTTTAGAAGAGGATTAAGAGGAAATGGAAGAGGAATACGAGTTTTTGAAGAAAATTAAGAGGTTTACAAGAGGTTTACAAGGAGGAGGAAGATGATAAAGAAATTTAGAAGAGGATTAAGAGGAAAAGGAAGTGGATAAAGAGGTTTAAGAAATTATTAAGAGGAAAAGAAAGAGATTAAAAGGTTAAGAGGAGGATTAAGAGGAAATGGAAGAGGATTACGAGTTTTAAAAATGGATTCAGAAATTTACAAGAGGTTTACGAGGAGGAGGAAGAGGATCAAGAGATTTAGAAGAGGATCAAGAGGAAGAGGAGAAGGATTACGAGCATTACCGTGGTGTATCCACGGGTCCCGCTAGTTGTTATTATTATTATTATTATTATTATTATTATTATTATTATTATATATCTATTTCTTGCTATTTCAACTTGCCCGTCACGCCGCTGGTCCTGTTACGGACACACTCGACATTCAGTGTTCGCTCCCCTGTTTCAGGCGTCATCGTAAACCCCGCTCCGTGCCGTCCATCTCCTGCCCCGCCAGAAGGCGTTACATAATTCTCGTGTAGTATCTTTTTGGCCTGATGTTTGGCGCTGGTTTCAGCCAGACCTGCAACATCCCAATGCTTCTCTTTCATCAGGTCAACTAGTTCTTCTCTTTCTCCTACAGCTCCACATTTCAGCGTCGCTACCTTTAGCCTGCTGCGTGGTCTGTCCCGTAAGCCATTTCCGTTCCTGGCTCGATGCCGTAGAATCCGTCCGTTCCGAGGCCGGGCACGAGGCTCTAAAGCAAGGGTCTTCCTCCACCACCGGCGTGCTGGCCTGTCGTGGCCTCGCCGCTGTCGTTAGCGTTACCCGGGGGGCACTGCGAGGAAGTGACAGTCGGACTTTGCCCCCCCTATTGTTTTTTGTGGCTATTGTTGATTGGTGGATGTTAATAAGACTTCCTTCCCGGGGAGGAGGAAGGGAAGTTTGGGGTGGTGGTGTTGTGGTGGTGTGGTGTGTGCTGTTTGCAAGCCTCCTCGTCCTGGGGAGAGGGAAGGGGAGGTGTGTGGTGTGGTGTGGTGGTGTGCTGTGTGCTGTTTGCAAGCCTCCTCGTCCTGGGGAGAGGGAAGGGGAGGTGTGTGGTGTGGTGTGGTGGTGTGCTGTGTGCTGTTTGCAAGCCTCCTCGTCCTGGGGAGAGGGAAGGGGAGGTGTGTGGTGCGGTGTGGTGTCTGAAAGCCTCCTCGTCCTGGGGAGAGGGAAGGGGAGGTGTGTGGTGTGGTGTGGTGTGGTCAGCTGGTTGTGTTTAGTCATTGAGTGGATAGGGCTGAGGGGTTACGTGTAGGGGATGGGGGTTGGTGGGGGGTGGGGGGTGTCTGGGTCGTTTGGGCACGCGCCGGTTGCATGACGGGTAAGGCAACGGCCGCGATTCCTCACCAGAGCATGCGGTTATACACCAGGAATGCGGACAGCGCGACGCCGCATACCGCCGTAAATTCCACGAAGGCATCCGCCCAGGTGTAGGGCGTAGGGTGTGCCTGTGGTGTGTGGCGTGGCGTGGCGTGTGGTGTGTCGTGTGTGGCTCCATCTCCTGGGGAATGGGGGGAGATGTATGTTATGTGTGGCCGGGTGTGGTGTGGTGTTTGGAAGCCCCTTCTTCGAAGCTTCACTCTGGGCCTCGTGGGTGCCCGGCGGCGGAGAGTCTGTGAAGGGGAGGGCAAGGCCTTGCTCCTGGCACTGACAGACTCATCCCCAGCAGCCTGGGCTGGGGTCTCCAGGGCAGTGCCTGCCCCCTCCTCCTCGCCTGCCCCGGGACTCACGGTGGGGCCCACTTCGTCACCACATGGCCGCCCGTTGCACATGAGGCTGGTGAAGGCGTCTCCGTTGTCCCCACCTCCACGGACGAGGGAAAGGTGCAGGAACTCCACGTTGTTGAGGAGCCCGCCGAGCGTCATCGTGGAGGTGAAGACCACCTTCCTGCCAGCGGTGCATTGAACTAGGACGGTCCTCCCGCCGTCCTTCCTGAAGAGCTTGGCCAAGGGCACGCAAAGGCCGCCCTCGGCTTGGCATACCTCCTCCCCCCCGGCGCAGCACCAGCCGGTTTGGGGGAACCTGAAGGAGGCGATCTTCCGCCTTCCCCCGAGGCAGCCGCTCTTCCGGTACGACAGGGTAATGCCGTCCGGTCTGCAGCATCCCTTCTGCAGGGTCAGGGCCGCGTCCACCTTCTGATGAGAGGCGCTGTTACCCATGGCGTGAACTGCTGGACAAAGAAATATTACGGAAAAGCCGTGAGCAGAAGCTTGTCTGAAGAAGGATGGCAATTATCCCTGAAGGGGAGGCTGAGGGAAGGCGAAGGTGACGGAGGCGGGAAACTGATGTGTGTGTGTGTGTGTGTGTGTGTGTGTGTGAGAGAGAGAGAGAGAGAGAGAGAGAGAGAGAGAGAGAGAGAGAGAGAGAGAGAGAGAGAGAGAGAGAGAGAGAGAGAGACGGAAACATACACCCAAAGAAAATGGTAATGATAGATAAATCTACAAACAAACTTATGCTGCTAATGATGCTTGCAACACAGTCTATTAAACAAGTCCACATAAATAACCTAAGTTTCCTTCCTTCCTTCCTTCCTTCCTTCCTGCCTTCCTGCCTTCCTGCCTTCCGCCCTTCCTTCCTTCCTTCCTTCCTTCCTTCCTTCCTTCCTTCCTGCCTTCCTTCCTTCCTTCCTTCCTTCCTTCCTTCCTTCCTTCCTTCCTTCCTTCCTTCCTTCCTGCCTTCCGCCCTTCCTTCCTTCCTTCCTTCCTACCTTCCTTCCTTCCTTCCTTCCTACCTTCCTTCCTTCCTTCCTTCCTTCCTTCCTTCCTTCCTTCCTTCCTTCCTTCCTTCCTGCCTTCCGCCCTTCCTTCCTTCCTTCCTTCCTTCCTTCCTTCCTTCCTTCCTTCCTTCCTTCCTGCCTTCCTTCCTTCCTTCCTTCCTTCCTTCCTTCCTTCCTTCCTTCCTTCCTTCAATCCTTCCTTCCTTCCTTCCTTCCTTCCTTTCCCTCCTTCCTTCCTTCCATTCCTTCTCCAATTCCTTCATTCCTTCCTTCCTTCCCTCTTCCTTGTATTCCTTCCTTCATTCATTCATTCCTTCCGGCTCACCCTTCCTTCCTTCCTTCCTTCCTTCCTTCCTTCCCTTCATTCATTCTTCCTTCCTTCCTTCCCTTCCTTGTTCCTTCATTCATTCCTTCATTCCTCCTTCCTTCCTTCCTTCCTTCCTTCCTTCCTTCCTTCCTTCATTCCCTTCCCTTCCCTTTCATTCTTCCTTCATTCCTTCATCCCTTCATTCTTTCCTTCCTTCCTTCCTTCCTTCCTTCCTTCATTCCTTCCTTCCTTCCTTCCTTCATTCCTTCCTTCCTGTTCCTTCCTTCCCTTCCTTCTTTCCTTCCCTCCTTCCTCACCTCCCTTCATCTCTTCCTTCTTCCCCTTCCTTCCTTCCTTCCTTCCTTCCTTCCTTCCTTCCCTCCCTTCCTTCCTTCCTTCCTTCCTTTCTTTCCTTCCCTTCCTTCCTCTCTTCCTTGCTTCGTCCCTTCCTTCCTTCCTTCCTCCCTTCCTTCCTTCCTTCCTTCCTACCTTCCTTCCTTCCTTCCGTCCTTCCTTCCTTCCTTCCTTCTTCCTTCCTTCCCTTCCTTCTTCCTTCCTTCCTTCCTTCCTTCCTGCCTTCCTGCCTTCCTTCCTGCCTTCCTGCCTTCCTTCCTTCCTTCCTTCCTTCCTTCCTTCCTTCCTTCCTGCCTTCCTTCCTGCCTTCCTTCCTTCCTTCCTTCCTTCCTGCCTTCCTTCCTTCCTTCCTTCCTTCCTGCCTTCCTTCCTTCCTTCCTTCCTTCCTTCCTTCCTTCCTTCCTGCCTTCCTTCCTTCCTGCCTTCCTTCCTTCCTTCCTTCCTTCCTGCCTTCCTGCCTTCCTTCCTTCCTTCCTTCCTTCCTGCCTTCCTTCCTTCCTTCCTTCCTTCCCCATCAAAGCGGTAACAGGCTTTAGAAATGGTGGAGGATTCGTTCTCAAGTTGTAACTCAACCAACAAGAAAACAATCTGCTGGATCTGGTATTAGTAAGCGACCCCGACCTCATTCGCGACTGTACAGTTGGTGAGAAACTTAATGGGTGCGATCACCATAATCCGTTTAATATCAATATAGATAATCCATCAGTGATACCAGATTACAAAGAAATTTCAACTTAGCCCGTGCACTTCCCCTACGACCTGGGACCAACTTGGCATCACCGACAATACAATCGACAACGCGTGGAACGTCTTCAAAGATAAGCTGTTGCAAGTAGAAGGCTACAGTGCCTACGAAATCCAGGCGAGTAAATGGGGCCGTAGATCCACCGTGGATGACCAGAGAAATAAAAGGGAAAAAAGGAATTATAATTTGATGAAAGAATGCTACGGCCGAAGCCACAGTACCACAACAGCCTCAGAGCTTGTCGCAGCCTTATTCGGGTAGCAAACGCAACTATGAAAGCAAATAGCGCGCGAAATCAAAACTAACTCAAGAAATTCTTCACATACATAAGATCGAAACTGACAGACGAGACTGGATCTGTAACTCAGGACAGTAAACAGATGGCCAGAATCCTCAACAGTAACTTCGCATCCGTATTCACAGTCGAGGACATCGAAACCATTCCCGAGCCTGCCCGCCGAGTGAGATCACGCCGCTGGAAATTGACTCAATATGCGACCAAGTAAAAGTACTTGGACAAACTCGACACGAACAAGTCAACGGGACCCGACAGTTTGTCCCCGCGGTTATTAAAGAGCTTAAACAACAAACTGCAACCACTCACTACCATATTCAACCGGTCAGTTCAACTAAACAAGGTCCCGGAAGACTGGAAGATGGCGAACGTAACACCGATTTTCAAAAAGGAGACAAAAGCGTTGCATTAAACTACAGGCCCATAAGTTTGACATCAGTGGCAGGAAAAATACTCGAAAAGATTATTAGAGATAAACTTGTTAAGTTTCTAGAAAACAATAATGTAATCTCCGACACCCAGCATGGCTGAAACAAGCGCTCCTGCCTAACGAATTTATTAGACTTCTTCCAAGGTATATATAAGAACTGGGATGCCCACATCCCCAGTGATATTATATACCTGGACTTTCAAGCCTTCGACAAGGTACCGCACGAGCGACTCCTTGAAACTGCACTCGGCGGGCATCGGAGCCAATCTGATCGCGTGGATAAAGTTGGCTCACCGACAGAAAACAACGAGTACTACTCAACGGACAGCCTTCCGATTGGCTACCAGTCACTAGTGGAGTGCCTCAAGGGTCAGTGCTGGGACCCATCCTCTTTATCATATATATCAATGACCTAGAATCAGGACTGAAATCCACAATATCGAAATTTGCAGATGACACCAAGGTGGGTGGAGATGCCCTCACAAAGACCGACTGCGAAATCATTCAGAAAGACCTCAATCACATTATCGAATGGTCGGAAAAATGGCAAATGTCTTTTAATGTTGACAAATGCAAAGTCATGCACATTGGGTCCCAAAATAGTAACCACACATACATCATGAATGGGAGACCTCTGCAAGCGATGCAGGAGGAAAAGGATCTTGAGTCACTATCAGCAGTGATCTGAAACACGCGAATCACTGTAAAAAGCCTACAACAAGGCCAACATTATGCTCAGGTTCATAGCGAGGAACTTCGAGTGTAAAACACCAGACGTGATGCTATCCTTGTATAATTCCATGGTAAGACCGCACCTCGAGTATGCAGTGCAGTTCTGGTCTCCCAATTACAGAAAGGACATTGCTTTACTGGAAAGGATTCAACGACGCGCCACAAAGATGATTCCAACCTTCAGGGCTCAACCGTACGAGGAACGACTCAAGCGACTCAATCTCTTTACATTGGAGAAAAGACGCCTACGAGGATATGATTCAAGTCTTCAAGTATCTAAAAGTTCAATAACGTCGATTACTCCAAATTCTTTGAACTGCAAACCAACTCAAGAACTAGAAATAACGGTTTACCCATTCAGTCGAGTCGATGTAACACAGACATTGGAAGGAGTTTCTTTTCAAACCGAGTCATCCGCCACTGGAACAATCTTCCCTCAGAAGTAGTAAATGCGAATACCATCAACTCCTTCAAATATAGAATCGACCGTCATTTCGCTGCGTCAGGAGTAAACTGAATAACGAGGGGCTTCCATCTGCTCCTCAATATCGAGGTGCTTTCATCTGCTCACCAAGCCCCAAGTGGCGGTCGAGCAGATTAAATCACCCAAGCGGGCGACCTCGTAATGAGCCAATAGGCTTTCTGTTGCCTGCATTTCCATGTTTCCATGTTTCCATGTTTCCTACCTTCCTTCCTTCCTTCCTTCCTGCCTTCCTTCCTTCCTTCCTTCCTTCCTTCCTGCCTTCCTTCCTTCCTGCCTTCCTTCCTTCCTTCCTTCCTGCCTTCCTGCCTTCCTTCCTTCCTTCCTTCCTTCCTTCCTTCCTTCCTTCCTTCCTTCCTTCCTTCCTTCCTTCCTGCCTTCCTTCCTTCCTTCCTTCCTTCCTTCCTTCCTTCCTTCCTTCCTTCCTTCCTTCCTTCCTTCCTTCCTTCCTTCCTTCCTTCCTTCCTTCCTTCCTTCCTTCCTTCCTTCCTTCCTTCCTTCCTTCCTTCCTTCCTTCCTTCCTTCCTGCCTTCCGCCCTTCCTTCCTTCCTTCCTTCCTGCCTTCCTTCCTTCCTTCCTTCCTGCCTTCCTTCCTTCCTTCCTCCCTTCCTACGTTTCTTCTTTACAATTCCCTGACCGCATTTCCTTCCTTCCTCCTTTTTCTTCTTTGAACACATCGTGATTAACTTCACTGGAAATTATATATCAACTCTCTCTCTCTCTCTCTCTCTCTCTCTCTCTCTCTCTCTCTCTCTCTCTCTCTCTCTCTCTCTCTCTCTCTCTCTCTCTCTCTCTCTCTCTCTCTCTCTCTCTCTCTCTCTCTCTCCTCCTTCCCCTCCTCCTGCCTCCCCCTCTCCCCTTGCCAACACTACATAAATATGGTGTTGAAAGGACTAATATAGTGTCTCCTTTTTTCTCTTATTCCTTTCTCCGATATCCTTTCCCCTCTTCCCTTTCTCTCTCTCTCTCTCTCTCTCTCTCTCTCTCTCTCTCTCTCTCTCTCTCTCTCTCTCTCTCTCTCTCTCTCTCTCTCTCTCTCTCTCTCTCTCTCTCTCTCTCTCTCTCTCTCTCTCTCTCTCTCAATGTGTGTGTCTGTCTGCATTAAAGCTTATTATATAAATGCTCGTAGCCTACGTAACAAATTTGAAGACTTAGAAGCACTCGCAGCTACAAATCATTATTACATCATCGGAGTCACAAAATCTTGGATCGACACTTCAAATAGAGATTTCATCGCGGAATATAAATTACCGGGTTATACGATCTTCAGTCATGAAAGAGTGAACAGACAGGGTGGGGGCGTTATCTTATATATCCACAACTCTCTCCATCCAGTATCCGTGAAAGCAGACATTTTAACCAAAGTGGACACGGTCTTCATTGAAATTAAAACCAAGTTCCGCAAAATATTAGTTGGGCTAATCTAAAGACCGCCAGGGCAGACTTTTAATATCGACAACGCATTAGTGAATTAATATTAGAAACAAGTAACAGTTGCGAGGCAGTAACTATGGGGGACTTTAACTTGCCAGTGAAAAGATGGGGCGAACCGTTGAACACTCATGCAGGGCTCGACCTTTGTACATATTTATAAGAAAGTGATTTACATCAACACGTTCAAGAACCGACTCGGGAAAATAATATACTTGACCTTATCTTTTCAACGACAGCTGATCTTGTTGTTATTGGTCCAGTTTTTTGTCCTAGCGATCACCGAATAATCACATTCAGCATCAAGACGAATGAAAGTAAAGTAATTGCTAGCAAAGAAAAGGTGCCTGATTTTTAGAGAGCGAATTTCGTAAGACTCCGATCAATTCTAAATGATTCTGACTGGACTGTAATTTCAACGGAAACAGATATTGATAAATCTTGGGAGGCATTCACCACAATATTGAACAATGCCACAAGCATATGCGTACCCTATCGTAACAGACGTTCAACTATTAAGAAAAAACGCATATGGTGGAATAACGAAATTAAAAATAGACTATCTATTAAAAAACGCGTATACAGTAGATACATATCAACCCAGAGTGAGGCTGACAAACAAGAGTTGGACAGAATTCGCCGCAAAACCAAGAAATTAATAAAACGTAGTAAGAAAAATCTTGAAGAATATATAGCGGAAACAAGTAAATCTAACCCTAAAGAATTTTTTAGCTATGTAAATAACAAAAAGTCACTCACCTGTAGTATCGGACCGCTTGCTAATGATAATGGTAACCACACGAACGATGAAAATGAAATGGCTACAATCTTAAATAACTTTTTCGCATCCGCATTTACCGACGAAGATTGTTTATCACCTCAACCGCCGGAGGTTAGAAGGACCGAAAAGATATTAAATGGCGTGCTCATCGTAGAAAGTGACATTTTACGCACAATTGAAAAGATTAAAGTAAGCAAAGCTCCTGGTCCAGACAAAATTACACCTAGAATTTGAAAAGAAATCAAACATCAAATTGGTAAACCGCTCTCTATCTTATTCAATAAATCTTTAACAGCTGAAAAAATTCCGTCGGATTGGAAACTAGCAAATGTCACAACAGTTTTCAAAGAAGGGGACAAGTCTCATCCAGGAAACTATCGACCAATTAGCCTGACATCGATTGTTTGTAAGTTAATGGAGACTATCATTCGCGACAATATGGTGAAATTCTTCGAAGAAAATAATATAATAAATAATTCGCAACATGGTTTCCGTAGTAAACGTTCGTGTTTAACTAACTTACTTGAAAATTTATCGGCGTTGCAGACGCCGATCAACAGATTGCCCATCTTGTTGTGTTGTTGTTGTTCTTGTTGTTCTTGTTGTTCTCTTCAAGATGTTCTCTTGGCTTACCCATGCATTATAGACATGACACTTTGTAATAACATTTGTTAGCCGTGATGAGCCCTACAACATGGCATTATATATATATATATATATATATATATATATATATATATATATATATATATATATATATATATATATATATATATATATATATTTTTTTTTTATTTACTGCTTGGCCTGTGGCGCCGGTAGGCCTACATAGTAGGGCCTGATGGTCTGCCCCAGCCCGTTGTGGCGCCGGCAAGTGTTTATAGTGGCGCCATCTTTACTTTTCAGCATTTTCCATTTTAGACCCCTGGCTGCATAATATAAGTCGTTGGGGGGGAGGTGGAGGGTCATGCGGCGCCGATCTAGCACAGTTTTTGTGCTATTAACACTTGTTCTCCTTTACTGCCGTTGTATCACTTCACTTTTCTTGTCTTTATTTTCGTCTTTTATTCGCCTCTTCACGCCTTCCACGTTCGATATTTTCACACCGCTTTTTTCTCTTCGTGCACTGTTTTTTTTCCTTTTATAAGTCGTTTCCTCCATCCATCCATCGCTCTTTTATTAGGTCGTTTTAGCGTGTCGTGTTTCATAATGTCTTGTTTATTTCTTCTTCCACCATTTGATTTTTTGTCCCTTTTCGTGGCAAGTCAAGACACAGATTCACTTCCTCTCCCAACGTGACACACAAAATATTTCAATCATCCTTTTTCCCTTTTACTCGTTATCACAGTTTCCCTTCCATTCCCCTTTTTATCAAGATCTCTCCCTCACATTTATGCCTCCACTCTCAAATCTTCTTCCACAATCTCCTTCCACTTCTCCTCCTCCTCCTCTTTCTCTCTGACTTTTTCACACCTATTCCATTCTCATTCCTTTTCCAGCCGCTTGATTCCACACCTCCACGCTTTAATCCACTTCTTCATTTTCCACAAAGTCTACAAACTCTCCCACCTAGGGACACTCCATCCATCCACTTAGCTCCACCTCCTTATCACGGTTCTCCTACTTCTCTTCGTCCTCCTCTGAACTTCTTTCCACTTATTTCCTCGTATACAAAGTTTCTCCACCTCCTCTCCACTTCACAGGTATACCCTCATCCACCCACTAACTCTCCCTCCTCTTCTTCTTCGTCTTCCTCTTAATTCACTCTTTCCACTTATTTTCTCGTAAGCAGAATTTCTCAGCTAACCCGCCCACTCACCTCAATCTCCTATGCGCGCTTCCCACACACTATAAAGCAAGAGTCATTATATATACCTCCCTTTGACTCACTTCAGAAAACACAGCGTCGTTCTCTTAAGTTACTGTCGGCAAAACTATCTTCTTGTCTTTTAAAACCACGAGGCGGCAGGCAAACCACTGTTATGAAAGAAGGAGGAGGAGAAGGAGGAGGAGGAGGAGGAGTAGCATGAGGAGCAGAAGGAGTAGGAGGAAAACGAGAACGAGGAGGAAAACGCACACTTCAGCACCATCAGGAGAGGTATTTAGGAGGTGGAATAAGTTGGCAGCGGTGGTGGAGTGAACGCATGAAAGTGAACGCGTAAATCTGAGCGCTTTAAAGGCACGTTCTTGCGCTCCTTTGTCTTAGAGGAGCTGACGGCGCCGTGCGGTGTGCTAATGTCAATTTTCCCTCTCTTGTGGTTGCCTGCTGATGCACCTTCGTATAAGTTCCTGTCTGCGTCCTTAGAGAAAAGAAAGAAAGAAAAAGAGGAAGGTGCAGAAATCGAGAAAGACGGAAGATGAGAATGATGGAGAGGAGGAAAGAAGGGGAGATAAAAGGAAGGAGGAAGAAAAGGAGGAAGACAAGGAGGAGGAAAAAGAGATAGAAAAAGAGGGAAAAAAAGGGATAATGATGATAAAGTAGACATTTTTTTTATCTTTCTAGGAATAGCGTAAGATTTCAACGCCTCAACGAAAGTGACACACACACACACACACACACACACACACACACACACACACACACACACACACATAGAACAAAGAGTCTATTGCCGTAGCGCCTTCGCCACAAATCTCTTTAAATAACGGTAATTTACGTTGCATTAATATTTTTCCTGTTTTTTTATGTTGTTGATGTTTTTTTTGCTTCTTGTTGTTGTTGTTGTTGATGATGTTGTTGTTACTGCTGTTAATTTTTTTTTCTTGTTTTGTTTCTCAATACTTTTTGTTTTTATTTTCCTTTTTTTGTCTTCTTTTTTCTTTGCTGTTTCTAGTTCTTTTTCTTGTTCTTGTTCTTCTTTTTCTTCTTCTTCTTCTTCATCATCTTCTTTCCCTCTTCCACTCCTTCCCCTTCTTCTTCTCGTTCTTCTTCACCATCATCATCATTATCATACATCATCATCATCATCATCATATCATCACTTATAATACAGCCGTCATCTTTATCCTCATTATCCTCATCATCATCATTCTTCATTATCCTTACCACTTATAATACATTTTCCTTAGCACCCCCCCCCCCCCCCCCCCACACACACACACGCTTTTATTATGTTTAAGGTTTAAGGTTATTCGCTCCATCTGATGAGTTTAATTCACGGCTTCAAACGTATTTACTCCCACTACGAAAACACTTGCTTCTGAATACAGGTTTTACTCTTCCTTATTTTTTTTTCCTTCTTTCCCTCCTGCAGTTTCGTGGTTTTCTTCCTTGTATTTCTCTTGATTTTCTATTTTCATTTTCTATTTACTCTTTTTTTTTTGTCTGAGAACTAGGAAATTGTTGTTATAATGTACAGCAAAATACTAAACAGCATCACAACAACAACAACAACAACAACAACAACAACAACAACAACAACAGGAGCCTTAACCCTACAACCACTATCAAGGCCTGCTCGTCTCCCTCCTCCTCCTCCTCCTCCTCCTCCTCCTCATTACGAACGGTGACTGGAGGAAGACTGGCATAACGCGATTACGTTCTCCCTTCCCCCCCTTCTCCCTTTTCTCCCTTACTTCATCTCCCTTCACTCTTTCTCTCTCTCCATCCATCCATCTATCTATCTATCTATCTTACTATCTACATCTCCTTTCTATATTTCCTTCCTTCAATGGGCTGAGGTTCTTTAGTCAAGGGATTCAAGGAGGATCGGAAACAAAGCGTCCTTAATCCTATATAAATAAAAATTAATATGACATCCTAAACCTTATGACTGCTTGGAGGGAACGAAAAAATAATCTGTTTCTATATACGTGTTTCTTTTGTTTTAGTGTTTAATGTAATATATTTTTAACGATTTTTATTCTTATACATAATTTATCATCTCTTTTCTATAATTCTCTTTCTTTATCTCATCGTCTTTGTATTTCTCATTTGATTTCCTTTTTTCTCTCTTTATCAGTCGAGTCATTTTTTTTCTCTTATTCCTTTCTCCGATATCCTTTCCCCTCTTCCCTTTCTTCCCCTCTCGCTCTCTCTCTCTCTCCTCCTTCCCCTCCTGCCTCCCCCTCTCCCCTTGCCAACACTACATGAATATGGTGCTGAAAGGACTTATAGTGTCTCTCTCTCTCTCTCTCTCTCTCTCTCTCTCTCTCTCTCTCTCTTCCCTCCTCCTTCTTCCCTCCTTCTCCACCTCAACCCCTCCTCTCTCCCTCCTTGCTATACCCTCTCTGTCTGTCTATCTGTTTGTCTGTTTGTCTGTCTTTTCTTTGTCTTATCCTTCTTTCTTTATCATTCCATATTTCTCGTTCTTCTTCTTCATTTTCTCATTCTTTAACAAACTTTTTCTTTCACCCTAATTTTTCTCCTTCCATCTTCTCCCTTTCTCCTTTATCCCTTTCTTCATGTTCATACCTTTCTTTATTCCCTTTCCTATCTCCGTCTCCCTCTCCTCCCTTTATCCTCCCTTCGGCTCCACCTCCCTTCTTCCCTTTCTCTTCCCTTCTGCCCCTTCTCCCTACCTCCTCCCTCCTCCCTTCTGTACCTTCTCCCTACCTCCTCCCTTCTGCCCCTCCTCCCTTCCTCTCTTCCTCCTCCCTTCTGCCCCTCCTCCCTTCTCCCTTCCCCCCTCCCTTCCTCCTTCGCCGTGATCTTCCCCGCCGAGTAAATTACAAGTGTGGACATGTTTACGGAGGGGACAATTATGTGCATTAACTATTTCATGGGGAATTTATGACTCTTGCTCTGCCACCCCCCCCCCCCCCTCTGCCCTTCTTTCTCTTTTTTTTTTTTTTCAAGGGGATGGTAAGAAGAGGAAGTGGGTTAGTGGCTCCTCTCTCCTCCCTCCCACTTTCTCATTCTTCTTCGTCTTCACTCCTTCGTTCTTTCTTTTCTGTTGTCTGTGTCTTATGCTCCTTCTACTTATTCGTCCAAAATTTTGCTCTTTTTTCCTTTCCTTAACTTCTTCACTCCCTCTCTTTCCTCTCTCCTCCCTCCCACTTTCTCATTCTTCTTCGTCTTCATTCCTTCATTCTTTCTTTATTGTTGTCTGTTAAATTTTCTCCTTTTTTTAATACGGCCAAAATGTTACTTTCCGCTCCTTTTCTTTCTTCTTCTTCACTCCCTTTCCTCTCTCCCTCCTGCACTTTCTCCTTCAAGTTTGTTTTCATTCCTTCATTCTTCCTTTCCTGCTGTTGGTTACTTTTCCTCCTTTTACTAATACGTCCAAAATTTTGCTCTTTTTCCTTCCTTCCTTCCTTCCTCTTTCCTTCCCTCCACACTTCCTCTTTCATACCTCTCTCTCTTCTCTTCCCTCTCCTCCCTTTATCAGCCTGCTTTTATCTTTTATCTTTTGTTCATTCATTCAAAATCTCACTCTCTCTTCTTTCCTGCCTCCCTTTCCTTCCTTCCAACTTAACTCCTTCAAGCTTCTCTTTCTTCTCCCTTCTCCTCCTCTTCCTCAACCTTCCTTTATCTCCTTTTCTTGACATTAATTGCATCCCTTATACCTCCCTCTTGCTTCACGTATCCTCGCTTTCTCCTCTTAAATCTCCTCTTCATCCAACTCTCTCTCTCTCTCTCCTTGTGTCTCTATCTGTCTATCTTTCTATTTATCTATCTATTTCCATCTATCTGTGCCAATTTATCTTTCAAAGTACCATTAGTATATCTTTTTCAAACATTCTTCTCTTCCTTTTCTTCCTCCTCTTCCTTCTTTTCTTTCTCGTCTTCCTTTTCCTCCTCCTCCTCCTCCTTCGCATTCACTTATTCTCCTCCTCTTCCTTCTTTTAATTCTCGTCTTCCTTTTCCTCCTTCTCCTCCTTCGCATTCATCTATACTCCTCCTCTCCTTCGCGTCCTCTTCCTCCTCCTCCTCCTCCTTCTTCTTCCTTTCCTTCTCATTCTCCTCTTTCTCCTCCTTCTTCGCAATCACCTGTTCTCCTCATCTTCCTTCTTCATATCCTCCTTCTCCTCCTCTTCCTCTTCCCCCACTTCCTGCAAATCATTACCGAGACGGAATTCAAACAGGGAAACTTCAAACCAGGAAAGCTTAATCATAAGGCTTGTTAAAATCTCTACTAGGAAAACACATGTTCACTCACACGTCGGCGCGAATGAGACCAACAGGTGAGTCAGAATTCAACGCCACACGCTTACGTCAGAGTGGATAAACGTTAGAGTCGACGCGAGTGACGTTTGTAAAGAGATTAAAACACGCTAAAAATAAAACGTCTGGAAATAAATAGAAAATGGGAAGAGAAAAAGAAACACGCGTTGGGTTAGTGGATGAAAGAAGGATGAAGGCAGAGAGAGTAAAGTGGATGATTAGGGATTTGTAAGGGAATGTAAAGGAATTGAAGAGGAAAGGAATAATCATAATAGGCAACATGGGAGGAAAAAAAATAGTGTTACATGAATGAACGGAAGGAGAGAAAGAAAATGGAAGACTAGAAGAACTGAAAGAGAATGAGAATGAATTAGAAAATGATAAAGATGGAAGGAACGAAACTTAACCAAATGCAGAACAAAAAAAATATTAAAACTGATGCAGTGAAGAAGAAAAACAACATCAAAGAGAGAGAAAATAAATGAAGTAAAGGAACAAGAGAGACACAAACAGATAAATAAGAAAAAAAGGAACACAAAATTTTAGGAGCATGAAAAATGGAATAAAGAAACAAACAAATTAAAAAGAAAGAAAAAGAAGAGAAGCAAAACGAGTATAAGAAACGTAAGAGAAGGCAATAAACAGTCCAAGGTTTTATTTATGAAGAGAGAGAGAGAGAGAGAGAGAGAGAGAGTTATCACGCTGGTATGAAGCAATGTCCCTCCGGCGGCAGATTATTAGGTGGGGCCGCGTTAATGTGCATAATGCATTCACTGGAGAGGGTGGGAGAGAGGGAGGGAGGGAGGGAGAGGAAGAAGGAGGGAGGAAAGGGGGCTAAGAAGGAAGGAGAGGGAAGAGGAAGGAGGGAGGGAAGGGGGCTAAGAGGGAAGGAGAGGGAAGAGGAAGGAGGGGGGGAAGGGCAAGAGGGAAGGAGAGGGAAGAGGAAGGAGGGAGGGAAGGGGGTTAAGAGTGAGGGAGAGGAGGAAGGAAGGGAGGAGAGAAATCAAACACTAGGAGACTGTTCAGGGGGAGGAAAAACAGTCTTGGAGTTTACAATTGTAGAATGAAAGTGGGAAAAGAGGAGTTATAAGAGGAGGAGGAGGAGGAGTGTTTGGCGTTGTGGAAATGGTTAAGTGCAAAACATAGCGTGAAATAAGTGTTTTCCTCTTTCTTTTTTGGAGAGGGGAGAATTCAGTAAACAAAACAAATGGAGAAAACTAACCACAAAGAAGATAAACGAGAATGTGGAAGAGAAGGGAGAGGAGGAGGAGGAGGAGGAGGAAGAGGAAGGAGGTGAACTAACCCAAATCTTCCATAACTTCACCTTACCTTAGAACCACACAACCCAATCGATCTCACCCCTAAACTTCACTTCCTCTACCCTATAACACACATCAAACACACACCTTACATCACCTCACCTCACCTCACAAGCACACACAACCCATCTAGTCCAATCCACAGCCACAGAACGAGAATCAGCACCCTCACGTCGCTCCCTTGCAAGTCAGCGTGTGTGCAAGGGTCTCAGGGCGCCCGCGGGTACCTCCTCCTCCTAATGGTCGGCCGGGGCGCGAATAACAGCCTCGAAAACACTGTGGTTGCAATCTGATCACCTGGATTAGTTTGGTGTGCGATTCGCTGTATGCTGCCTTGCCATGCTCTTCTTGTTCTTCTTCCTCTCTTAGTATTCCTGCAAGTTTTCCTCTTCCTCTTCCTCCTTTTGTGTTAACTTCCTTCCCTTCCCTCCTTGTCTTCCTGGTTCTGTATATTTCTTTTCTTTGTTGTTCTCGTCGTCCTCTTCGTCGTCATCCTTCATCTTCTTTTTCTTTTCTTCTTCTTCTTCTTCTTCTTCTTCTTCTTCTTCTTCTTCTTCTTCTTCTTCTTCTTCTTTCTTCTTTCTTCTTTCTTGCATTGAAATACTTGCTTTCCAGAGGTATTTACTATAGTTTTTTTTTTTCTCATACAGCAAAGGTAAAAAGCTACTTATTGAAGCATGATTATATTTCCGAGCCAAAAATTATAACTAACATTCACGATATCATTATAAAGTGATATAAATCAAGGATATCTATTTGTTTACTTGCGCAATACGTCATTGTAAAGTTTATATCCACGCTGGTTATCATTCTCGTCTACGGTAACATTACGAAAAGTTTTATATAGAGAGTTTGTGTATTTGTTTGTTTCCCCTCGCGGAGCCTGCCCCCAGCCCATCCCCACCCGGCGAGCGTCACAATTAGCAGTGAGTCACGCGGGGGCGGCGGCTGCCCGGCCCGTAACACACCAAACGAGAGGTCTTCGAGGAAGGCAAGATAATGGCCAGTAATGAGGCCAAGTAAATTACATCGTGGCGCAGGTATTATCAGGTAATTCGATACGTGATGCTTGACGATAAGGTGAGAGCAGAGTTGTGGCCTCACGTGCAGATTTGCCTAATAGAGTGCCTGGAAAGGTGACTCCAATCTTTGGGGTTCAATTACTTGAAGTCGAAAGGCTGTTTCGGCCACGGCCGGGTCGGGGAGCATGAAAGGTTTGCTTTTGTTTGTACCTAAGAACACATTTAAACTGAGCCAACCAGAACCTGTACGCAGGGGGATGTTTTTTGTTATGTATGAGTATCGTTCCGGCAACGTGTACGCTAATTGGACGCTGGAATTGGATGCTTCTGTTCATCCTTGTGAATACTGAGATTATTACTTCGTGCGGCCATTATTGCGAAGCCTCTGTGTGTTGTGCCCTTGAGCCGAGATTATTTCTAGGTGAACGCCGAAAAGTTTAAGCACAAAACATACAGCATCCTTTCAGTTATAACTGTGAATTAAAAAAACAAATGTCATGATATTTTACACATTGTAGTTGAATACTGAGAGCTCAATGTGCACAAAAGCATGCTATAAAGTTCTCTTAGTCATATAAATCAATATTACAAAAGCAAGATGCACAAACTCCATTTATTACAACACCCGGAAGCGTTTACAAGTAAATTATACATTTATTTTGAATTGCTTTAGTAATTTATGATATGTTTTACTTCATTCACCCTTGTATCTTTCCTATGATAATGTAATGCAGAAATAAGTAATACAAAGCATTACCCGGAACACTGATTTCAATCAATAATTATAACTGATAATACGATATATATATTTTGCTCCTTTTTCCTTTTTTTTCCCGGTCAAAAATCCCGTTAAGTCTCAGGGAACATTAATCTCCCAGATCGGCGGTTGAGCCTCACTCACAGAAACGAGAACAAAAAATATTGTTTCGCTACACTTGTCCATTAGAGGCACGCGAATAAATGGATCGGACTCGGGAGGAAAGTAATGAGCGGTTGAGGCGGAGAACAGGCAAAAAACGGAGGGAAAGAAAGATTTACAATATATTCTTTTGGCGAATGTGGAGTGAAGCTGTTTGGTCAGTAAGAACCCGAGGCTTTGAAGAAAGAGATAGATAGATAGATAGATAGACACAGAGAGAGAGAGAGAGAGAGAGAGAGAGAGAGAGAGAGAGAGAGAGACAAACACAGAACCGCCCCCCCCCCCTTAACAAAGGAACACCAACACCAACAGCCCGCCCCACAAACACAGGTAAATTAACACATCCCGACACCTTTGCTTCCCACATGTGTACAGTATCCGCACCTGTCCACCGCCTCTACGTCTGCTCGCCTCCCCCTGTTATACCTGTCCGCCCCGCGCCGCCGCAAGCACACGCAAATATACACACCTGGATTATCCCGTCTCAAGCAGGTGAAGCAGGTACGAAATATTCAAATCAGGTAGAGTGAGGAGGAGGAGGAGGAGGAGGAGGAGGAGGAGGAAGAGTTAGAGGTGGAGGAGGAGGAGGAGGAGGAGGAGAAATACGCGTGAGGTGCTACTTGCGTCTGTCTGTCTGTCTGTCTGTCTGTCTGTCTGTCTCTCCCTTGATGGTGAAGCAAAACAGGTGTGAAAGCAATTACCTGAGGGTGTATTTAAAGGGACGAGGGGAAGAAAAATGATGGAGAAGACAAACAGAACAGAGAAAGATGACAACATATACGAAACAAAAACCACAAAAAGAAATTAATGAAAAGGAACGTAGATAGACAGGAGAATGTTAGAGGTATGCGACAGTGAAAGGAGAAAGAGAAGGGAGGTGGAGAAAGAAGGGGAAGGGAAGGGAAGGTGAGTCGGAGGAGGAGGAGCATTTTTTGTGAGGGGAGAGAAAGGTCAACCTCCAATCCCCCTGATCATCCGGCCACGACATCCATCAGTCATCTGGCCAACACGATCAATTTGTTTATTCTCCTGCCCTACCCTCCATTACTCTCCCAGCCAGACGGGGGGAGAGGGAGGGAGAGAGGGAGGGAGAGGAGGGTGGGAAATGGGTGGGCGGGCGAGGAGGAGGAAAGGTGGAGGGTGGAGTAAAAACGTTGAGTGGATGGGCGTGTTTGTGGAAGTGGAGATAAAAGAAAGAGAGAGAGTTGACTATCAGGTGTAATTTCCAACACTCATTAATCTTTCTGTGTACCAAAAGATGACCAGGTAACCACACACACACACGCACACACACACACACACACACACACACACACACACACACACAAGGAGCCTCAGATTAATAGCTTCTTCATGCCCGGACTGAGTGACGTTTGGGCTTCAGGAGAGAATATACGGCTTCATGCCACACACTAGTTACAGGTTTC
>NC_066515.1:20967716-21040216 GCF_024679095.1 Eriocheir sinensis | reverse complement strand
GTGTGTGTGTGTGTCTGATTTACTATCGTAGGGACCCACAACCTCCCACCACATACTGGATCCCCATTCCCCGCGTGATGGACGACGCGGGTTCGAATCCTACCACATACTTAAACCCCATTTTTCAGTCACCGCCAAAACACATCACCCTGTTCACCCCTTCATCCTTCCCACACACACTCCTCTTCCCACACCCCTTTACGACCCAGATCCACAACCTCCCTACCACTAACTTAACTCCACAAGCCAGCAACCCAAAATCACATCACCCTGTTTACCTATTTACCCCTTCACCCTAGCCATGACCTACACTCAGATCCCCAATTCCTCCCAGCACAAGCCTTCACCCCGACCATCACACCGCCCAAGATGCCTACCGGCGCAATAGGCAACAACGTAGAAAAAAAAAAATGTAAAGGTATGGTAAGGAAAGGAAGACTATTATTGTTGTTGTTGTTGAGTATTTGTAACTGTTTGTTTTGTTTGTGATTGTTTTGTTTGTTGTTTTGAATGCTTTTTGTCTTTTGTTTAAGAGGATAAGTCTTGTTAACGCAGATACATATTTTGATAATCCTAGCTTTATATCATCTTGCCTTTTATTAGTTTTTATAAATGAGACAAAATATGAGCTTAGTGATTGTGGTGGTGATAATTAATAATGATGATTTAAGATGATGATGATGAAAGCAACGACTGCGAACGCTTCATGCAGTTTATTACTTTTATGATGATTTCTTCCTTCAAACCCCACGTACGCTTCCTTCATTTCAGGACGTATGATTGGCACGTTTTTACCTTTTAGAGAAAATTAAATTCTGTGAAGGAAAAACGTCGAGGAAACACTACTAAACATCCTCAAGATATGTCGTCGCCTGAGAGGAAGACATGTTGGGCACGACGGGGAGGAAGGGAACAACACACACATTCCTGACACGAGAAATAAACAGTCTTGCACATTAACTACATTCTGGAAAATCTCGGTAAAAATATGAACAAATCAGAGAAGAGGAAGAATTCTGAATAAAAGAAGAGGCTGAAGACGCTGACGAAAGAGGTAACGGTTTAAAACGAAGAATAATCCAACCACGTAAAATATTTAGAAGGGAAGTAATTAAAGGAAGTCATCAATTAAAAGAAAAATAACTCAGTACTAATATTCTATAGATGGACAGGCAAATGAGAAGCAAATGAAAAGAATACAATTACATACATCAATAAATTCAACGAGAGATGTTTTAGAGAGGGAATACATACAAGATACAAATATTTAAAAGGAAAGTAATTAGAGGAAGTCATCAATTAAAAGAAAAATAACTCAGTACTAATATTCTATAGATGGAAAGGCAAATGAGAAGCAAATGAAAAGAATACAATTACATACATCAATAAATTCAACGAGAGATGTTTTACAGAGGGATACATACAAGATTTAAAGGTACCAGCAGAATGTATAATTATCAGGTAATACGCCCAGGTAACCAGTCTATCATTATCGCTGTTTCCGCTGACAATGAGAATGATGAGTTTTAACAGAGAAAGGGACAGACATAACAAGAAAAGGAGAGGGGGGAGGAGATAAAAGGAGAAGAGTAGGAACAGAGATGGATAGAGAAAGACAAACAGATAGAGAGTTGAACGCAGAAGAGACAAAAGAATGAGAGAATGAATGATAAACGTGGAGAAATATAGAGTAGATAAAGACGGTAAGAAAGGGAAATCAAAGAGAAATACAGAGAAAGAAACAATGAAAATTAAAACGAGAAAAAGTTAAAAAAAGGAAGCAGAGAAATGGAGAAAAGACAAACAGACAAAGCAAAGGAGAGCGAAGGAGACACGAGGGAAAGGTAGAGAGAGAGAGAGAGAGAGAGAGAGAGAGAGAGAGAAAAAAGAGTGGAGATCAAACAGAGAAAAAAGAATAAAAAGTATAAAGAAGAATAAGAAAAAGGTAACTGCAAACGCCGAATTCTTAACCTTTGACCCGCCCGATGGTGGATGATAAACACATTCATCATTAGGGTGAGAAAACATTAGGAGCAAAACATTAGGTGTGTGTGTGGGGGGGGGGAGGTAGGGGGGCGTGTGCGTGAGGGGGGTTGCGTGTGTGCGTGTGTGTGATTGGGGGAGGGGGAGGGTGTTGAGTGTGTGTAGGGACGGTTTGTGTGTGTGTGTGTGTGTGTGTGTGTGTGTGTGTGTGTGTGTGTGTGTGCTCGAGGGTTGGTATATTCCCTTGTATAGCCATGACCAGCAATATATTTGATAAGATGAAACTTACACACGAGGGAAACATATCCACACACGCACTTGTACACGCACACGCACACACACACAAAAAAAAAAAACAGGCCTTCACATCTAACATTATCCCAAACATGTTCACGGAATGATACATAATCGTGTGCCAGTGACTGTATCCATGTGTACTTAGATTGACACACACCTTTACGCACCTGACCACAAAGGTATACACGTGTCTATTAATTATACACAGGTGAGAGAGCTAAGATTGAGACCAGTGGAAGACATACCTGCTTTGTTAGAGGCTACCTGATGTGTTTAAAGAGGGGAAGAAGGGAAGGAAGCAAGAAAGGAAGTAGGAGTGTAGAAATGGAGGGAGAAACAGGTGTGATAAAGGGAGGGAGTAAAATGAAGGGAAGTAGGGAAGGAGGGGTTCAGGGCAAGATAGAGAAAGGGACTAAGGGAATGAAAGGGAAAGGTGGGTAACAACTTGGGATGGGAAAAGGTAAGGATGAAAGAAGGTAAGAGGAGGAGAGGAGATATGCTGGGGGCGTGATGGATGAGTGAGGAAGGGCAAAGAAGGGAGGGCAAGGAGGGAGGGAGGCTGCAACGAGGATGGATGGATGGACAGACGGAGAAATGAGGGAGAGGATGAAAGCAAACAAAGGATGGGCATGGGAAGAGAAATGATGTAGATATATGAATTACCGTGAGAGAGAGAGAGAGAGAGAGAGAGATACAAAAGAGAAGGGAAAGGATAAAAGAAAAAAAAATAACTAAAAGAGGAAGAATTGTTGTCAAATATGGAAGGTAAAATTGATATCACACACGAACTCGAAACGAAGGATATTTTTTGTGAACATTCAGAAAAGGGAAAATACTGATGATAAATAAAGACAAAACAGGCCAGGAAAATCATGACCCAGAAAATCACATAAAAGCAAAAAGTTTAGAGAAATATTTCCCTTTTATTTTGTGTCATCTTAAATTAACAAAAGAATAAATAAATCCAAAAATGTCCTTCTTGCCAGGAAACTAATACAAAAGCTACATTTAATACAATAGTAGAATAATAATACAATAATAGAAGGAAATAACTCTAACAGAAAACTAATGTGTCTGCTTGAAAAAAAAATATACGGATAACATTTTAGAACCCACTGATGTTTTGTGTGTGTGTTTGTGCGTGTGCGTGTGCGTGTGCGTGTGTGTGTGTGTGTGTGTGTGTGTGTGTGTGTGTGTGTGTGTGTTGGAAAACTTCAAATTCTATCAACAATACATTCACTCTATGAGCTGTCATTGAACGCTGTCTGCGGCTGTCTGTCTGCCTCTCACTAATAGCTTACGATGAATCTCCACCTCGGCCTCACAGCATGGAGTATTGAAGCTTTACATTCCTTTCTCTCTCTTCTGTATTATTTTCAACTGCTTTGTTTTGATTTGTTCCCCCGACAATTTTCATTACTTCATCACTGCTAATATTGTTTTCCCTTGTGCTGAATTAACTCTTCTAACATTCATTTCTAGGGACCTCAACGATAAAAACAACAACAGTGGTACGATGTAAAAGGTACAGTTCAACACAAATCCATAACAATGATACTCGGTTGAATAGATAAACAGAGATAAATAAACATAGATAAAACATAGATAAACTCTTAGTATTGGCAAACACTAACACCAACATCACCACCTCTACCACCAAGCGTCAAAGCGTCAAACATCGTGACAAGGAATAAAAGGTTGAAAAAGAGGAAGAGGAAGAAGACGAGGAAGAGTAACCATGAGAGCCTTCCCCTGGCGGCCCTCCATGAAGCACACCGCCCTCACCACCACCACCACCTCCGCGGACCGGTTCCCTCCCCGCTCCTCGCAAAGGCCACGTCTCCACAGATAAATTAAGTCCGCGTCTTCCGTCGTCTCATTTATCATCGTATTTCCAAGCCGCTTTGTGCACTATGAAAAGGTGTTTACGTACAAAACTCCACAGCCCCGCCACGTCCTTGCTTACCCGCCAACCCTCGTTCGTGTCCGTGCCCCTCTGTACCTGTGTTTCGTAACTTTAATACCTGTAGATAACGCTTCAAATCGCTATCATTTTAGGTCTGTTTGAAAGTGAGGCATAACAAGGAGTAACCGGAGACGTTTATAGTTGTTGCTAATATGGAAAAATGGAAAAGTTTGAAAAGGGAAAGTACAAAATAAGGTGGCTAATATAGAGTATGGAAAAGGTTGAAAAGGAAAAGTACAAAATAAGGTGGCTAATATAGAGTATGGAAAAGGTTGAAAAGGAAAAGTAGAAAATAAAGTGTCCGAGTCTCTCCTCTTGTAAAAGCAAAGTCGTTGGGTGGAGCATACTTTGAGTTGTGTGCTGTATTAAATTTTGTAAAGGAATATGTATGTTGTGGTCAATAATAAACTAACTAACTAACTAACTAGCCGTATCATTCGAGTTCTTATTTATGTAACTCATCATTACGCTTTTGACGAGGTTGTAGAGCGTCCCAGGGGGCTCGGGCGAGTGAGAGGCCATTGATTTGATTCTCCTGACGAATGATGTTCAACCAGATGAAAAAAAAAAAGAGAATGCACGGGTGATCATCGTTTGGAAAAAATGTTTAGTAAGTTTGGCAGCGGTTGTGTGTAAGGTACTGTATTACTTTTATCATCTTTATATATTTCACCGACTTTTACAAAACGCTTTGCAGATATCTTTGGCCCATGCTTCCGGGAAATGTGGTGTTGTTATACTTACTTACAAATAATATTCATGAAATTATTGGTTCACTAATGACGAAGTGTGTAAAGTGGAAAAAAATACAAGGAAAGACGGCATGAATATTACCCCCAACACAATAAATACTTCACCTAAACTACCAAAAGTTCCACTCTCATCTCTCCTCCCGTCTCCCTGTCCACACCTCAGCCTCATCCTCCGCCTTCACCTGCCCCCGCTACCCTCATTTACACAATCGTTACTCCACCTCACCTTCCAATGCATCCACTCCCTCACCTGCACATCCCCCCACCTGCACCCCTCACTTGGCACCTCTTCCCCAACGCACACAACCATCTCTTCACCTAAGCTTCCAATACTTCCCCACTCTCTCACCTTTCACACTCCCATCCCCGCCTACCCCACCCATTATCAGCACCCCTCCTATTCCCCTTCCCCACCCACCCCCGCCCCACGCACACATAGTCATAAGCCACAAATGACTTCATCACCGCTCTTGTAATCACACCTCCATAAAAGTTGGCGCCATTAGGAGCTAAGGCAACGTGTGTGCAGAGCAGTCCTGTGTATCTTTCTGTGTGTGTGTGTGTGTGTGTGTGTGTGTGTGTGTGTGTGTGTGTGTGTGTGTGTGTGTGTGTGTGTGTGTGTTATTCTTGTTTTCTTCGCCTAATTTGAGTTTCTTTCGTTTCGTTTCTTATTTCTGTTGGTTTTTAAGTGTCTAATCTTAATTAAAAGGTATAACTGATCTCTCTCTCTCTCTCTCTCTCTCTCTCTCTCTCTCTCTCTCTCTCTCTCTCTCTCTCTCTCTCTCTAAAAACAAAACCAATACTTACTGCACTCTATTTGTCTGTTAAATAAGAGAGAATGTCCGCGTGTCTGTCTGTCTGCCTGTCTGTCTATCTGCCTCGCGTCTCACTAAAAGTCGCACCATTTTTCACGCCTTTTCTTTTTTCTCCTTTTAAACTTTCCCCGAAGTGGCCAGCGAGGTCACCGCCCCCCTGAGTGACCCAGAGTGACCTCACGTGACGGGGCGGCATCACGTCCACCTTTTATTGGCCCATTAATTAAAGGTCAAAAGCCATAGTATGAGGGAGTCACGCGGCTGTCCCTTACTGGATGGACGGACGGACGGACGGACGGACGAACGAATGGACGGACGGACGGATGGACGGACGGACGAACGGATGGACGGACGGACGGAGAGACACCTCCACAATGATACAGGGTGACAGACTGATGAAGGAATGTTCCTCACTAAATATATGACGGAGAGGCGGTGGCTGAGTGGTTAGCGTGTGGGCGTGGTGAGCTAGTGTACCTGGGTTCGAATCCCACCGAAACACTGCAAATTAAAGTCAGTCATCGCAAACACAAACAACACAATGAACTTCAACTTTGCATTAAGAGAGCGTGAATAGCAAAGTGTACTGTTGACATTCTCTCTCTCTCTCTCTCTCTCTCTCTCTCTCTCTCTCTCTCTCTCTCTCTCTCTGCCTTTCTTTCTCGCTTCTTCCTTTCATCAGTTTTCTTTCCTCCACTCTCCTGTTATTTGCTCTTCCATTTCTTCCCTCCTTCTCTCCTCTCTCATTCCATTCTTCTTTTCTCTCCCTCTCTTCTCCCTTCTTACACAATTACGGGATATCTTTTCCTTCCCTCGTCTTTATTTTCTCCTTAACTGTTTTTTTCCCATTTACTTTTTTTCGTCTTTCCTTTCTCATCTTCAGCCTTCTTTTCCTTCTAGCTTACGTTCCTTATTTTTATTTCATTTTCATACCCAGCACATTATTTTTCCTTTCATCTTTACCTTCCTACACGATCCCATTTTCCTTCTTTCTTTACCGTTCTCTCCCTTTCTCTCTTCCTCTTGTGATCTCTCGTGCTTCATCTCACTCATTTCTTCATTTTCTCTCCTACCCAGCATCCCTTCCTTCCACTGCCCCCTCTCTTCTCCCTTCTCTTCTTCAATCTTCCCACCATCTTCTCTTCCTACCTGTTCCGTCTTTTTAACCATCCTCCCTTTCTTCTTCCTAGACCCACTACTCCCTCAATCCTCCCTACCTTTCCTCCTTCCCCTCTTTCCTCCCTCCTTTCCGTTCTCCCCTCTACAACCTCTCCTCCCTCAACCCTCCCTACCTTCCCTCCTTCTCTTTCTTCTCTCCTTCCCTCCCTCTCTTCCACCTTCCCGTTCTCCTTCCTTTACCCTCTTCTCTCTCAATCCTCCCTACCTTCCCTCCTTCCCCTCTTTCGTCTCTCCTCCTCTTCCTAAACGCGTGAGGGGTCGGACAGAGCCAGAACTGTTATTGAAGACGCGAGACTTTTCAGCGTCAGGGGGGAAGGTGTGAGAGGGTGTCGAGGCATTGTGCAGCGATTTACAAGGTCTCAAGGTCTGCCCTGTACCCGCGCCGCCTCCGCCTTACATGGGCTTCGTCGCGTGAGGGTGGAGGTTTGTCTTCCTCTCACCGGCGAACCTCCAAAAAGAACATAACCTGCCCGCCCCGAAGCCCAGGTCCTTGTACGCTTTTATTTTCGTCTTCCTCCTCCTGTTCTTCCTTCCTCCTCCTCTGTCTCTCTGTTTTCCTTTCTTTGGTTGTGTTCATTCCACTTTTTCTTCTTTTCCTATGTTTTCGCGTGCAATCTTCTCCTTTTCCTCCTCCTCTTCTTTCTTCTTCTTTTTCTTCGTTTTCTTCGTCTGGTGAATTCTTCTTCTTCTTCTTCCTCCTCTTCTTCTTCTTCTTCTTCTTCTTCTTCTTCTTCTTCTTCTTCTTCTTCTTCTTCTTCTTTCTTCTGTATCATTATCATCTTGTTCTTGTTTAAGTTCATATTTTCTTGTTTTACTTCTTCTTTCCTCCTCCTCCTCCTCTTCATCTTCCTTCTTCTCCTCCTCTTCCTCCTTCTCTTCTTCCTCGTTGTCGCTTATTCATCCAAATTCATCGACAAAGAAGTGGAATGGATGTTCGTTTCTCTCCCTCCACTTTCCCTCCTCTCCCTCCTCTCCTCCTCCCTCCTCCTCCTCTTTCCTCCTCTTTCCTCCTTCGTCATGATTTGTACTTGCTCTTGTTCTTGTTTTTTTTTTCTGGAGTGATTTATTGGCTCTCTTTTCTTACGCTTTTCTTGGTTTTGCTTTCGTGGGCTCGTGGTCGTTTATTTTGCTGTTTGCGCGAGGTTGTTTTATTTATCTTATTTTATTTTGTTGTTTTATTTTCTTTATTTTATTTTGCTGTTTGCGTGAGGTTGTTTCATTTATTTTATTTTATTTGTTTTTATTTTCTTTATTTTGTTGTTCGCGTGAGGTTGTTTTTTTTTTATTTTGTTGTTTTGTTTTTATTTTATTTTATTTTGCTGTTCGCGTGAGATTGTTTTATTTTTTTCCTCGTTATTTGTATTCTTATTGTTTTGAATGTGCGGCGCCGGTGCTTGGTGGTGAAAGGGAGATCAACAGGAAAAAATATATATATATATATATATATATATATATATATATATATATATATATATATATATATATATATATATATATATATATATATATATATATATATATATATATATATAACAACAACAACAACAACAACAACAACAACAACAACAACAACAACAACAACAACAACAACAACAACAACAACAACAACAACAACAACAACAACAACAACAACAACAACAACAACAACAACAACAACAACAACAACAATACGGATAGGCAAGTTAAACATAGCTATGACATCAATGTTTTCTTTAATTCTCTGTCATCTTTTTTTTCTTATATATTACGTCATTGTTTTCTTGTCTTCTTATCTTCCGTCACGTTCATTATTCTCTTTTTCTTATTTTCTATTCTTTTTTCTAATTTATACTCTTTCTTCATCTCACCTGTCTCCTTTAATTAAATATTTTTCACCGATGTTCTCTCCCTATCCTTTCAATTATGTCCTCTCTTCCCTCACCTGGTTCATAATGCCGACACTGTTTCGGTCTAATAAATCTAATGTCAAATAACTTTATGATTCAACAAAGTTAAGAAACCTCTTCCACAAGGAGAAAAAAAAAACATAAACTTACTTTTAACAGGATTAAAGTACGTTTTCTGCGCCTGATCAAATTACCTGTTCATTAATTACGAGGCAGGAAAGGTAAAGGTAAGGAAAGGTAAAGTAAAAGTAAGGTAAGGTAAGGTAAGGAGGTAAGATAAAGTTAAGGTAAGGTAAGGTAAGGCAAGGTAAGTTAAGGTAAGGTAAGGTTAGGTAAGGCTAGGCAAGGTAAGGTAAGCTAAGGTAAGGTAGGGTAAGGCAAGGTAAGATAAGGTAAGGCTAGGTAAGGTAAGGTAAGGTAAGGTAAAAGTAGGCAAGGCTAATTAAACAGGCAGGTAACAGGTCGGATTCCATAACAGGGCGGTGAGGTACAGGGAGGGCAGGCAGACACACACGAAGGGAAGCTCAACCTGCAGTACAAAAATAAATAATCGCACTTCAAGGCCAGGGTTAGCGGCCACCTTGATCGCTATTAAACGTATTACCTTTACTCTGAATGCACACCTAATTATATCTGATCATATGTACGCTTGCAGGACACCCACGGTTGTTTGTGTGTGTGTGCGTGTGCGTGTGCGTGTGTGTGTGTGTGTGTGTGTGTGTGTGTGTGTGTGTGTGTGTGTGTGTGTGTTGGGAGACTCAGAAAGGACACCGAAATTATTGTTATCCTTTCCTGTAAGCCTCCGCCCCGCTCCCAGGTTGCCGCCTTCATTGATGTCTCCATTCCTGCCTCGTCTGATTGTACCCTCGATCCTCCAGGCCCCTCACGCTCAAGTTATGGGGCTCTTAAAGGCGCTACTCGGCTCACAAGGCGTGGCTGTGGCTCCCGATTACCGCGCCGACTTACCACACGAAACACGTCTTAATGATTTGAACAGGTAAAAGGTACACGTTCTTTGCTCTTGTTTATCTCTCTCTCTCTACCTCACTCTCTCTCTTCCTCACCCCTCCCCGTCTCCCTCTCCCTCTCTCTCTCTCCCCAGGTAGTCAGGTTTATCCCCAGGTGTTCCAGTCTTTGGAACACCTGACGCGGGCTATTAATTAGAGGCCAACCTTACCTGGGCCCCGTAACACCAGGTGACACATCCTTCCCTTTCTGCCTCGCTATTTGCTACCCGATATGTCAAGGGCAGCTTAAGTGACTAACCCTGGGCCAGTAAGCTTCATCTGACCCCCTCTCCCTTACCCTCTACTCACACACATCTCTCCTCTCCTTTCTCATTCCCTTTTCATTTTCTCGTCCTCCTTCTTCTCCTCTTTCTCCCTCCCCTTATTCAATCCTTTAGTAATGTTCTATCAGTGTATTCATTCATCATGTCTCCTTTATATCTCTTTCCTCATGTTTCTTCTCCTTACTGTTCCATTCCATTATTCCACCTTTCCTCCTTCTTCCCTTCCTTCCCCTCACTCCTCGCAACCACTCCTCCCTTGTATTCCTCTCCATCATTCCTCCTTCCCCTCCGTTCCGTTTCCTCCCTCCCTCCTCCCTTATACACACGGCCACACCCATGCAAGGAAGGGAAAGGCAATAACTAAGGTACGATTAATGAGGTTATCTCGGTGTTACTTATGTTCCTTTCTTCCTGGGCCCATTTTAAATAATCACTTGGTTGTAAATATGTTTCCAATACTCCCAAAACTAACACGGGGCTGTATATTGCTAACGAGCATCTTACATGGTGATGCTCGATTGGGTTCAGGAGTTTGCTCAATGTTAAGAGAAAGATAATAACTATGAGATATTAAGAAATGTAATTAATTAGAAAAGTATTAGTTTGTGAATCAGTAAGTGAATTGAAAAAAGAAGAAGTTATATTATACTATGCAAAACTTTCTATATGATATGAAGACCTGATTGTTTAATTTGAAAATACGAATATGAGAAAAAAATAAAAAATATATATAAATAAAATACGAATAAACAGATAGATCGGTGCGTTACTGTGAAAAGAAAAGAAATACGAGTGACCCAAACATGAATTTTTGTAATGAAGGAAAGTTTGGTGTTTAACTTTTGAACCCAATTATTAGAAGAACACAGGAATTAAATTACTTAACAAATCACATGTGAGAGAGAGAGAGAGAGAGAGAGAGAGAGAGAGAGAGAGAGAGAGAGAGAGAGAGAGAGAGAGAGAGAGAGAGAGAGAGAGAGAGAATGTGTGTGTGCATCTGCGTATATGCCTGTGTGTATGTGTGTGTGTATATATATGTGTGTGTGTGTGTGTGTGTGTGTGTGTGTGTGTGTGTGTGTGTGTGTGTGCGTGTGTGCTATCAAGGGCAAACATATGTAAAAAAAAACACTAAATGCAAGGGGAATTTAAACCCCCTACATCCGCCCTTGATATCAGACGCGTTCACCAGGATGTACAAACAAATATCCTCCTAACGTCTCTTAACGTCGTTCCAAAAAAAAAATAAAGAAAGAAAGAAAAATAAAACAAGCGCCCCCGGGTGGGCTCGAACCACCAACCTTTCGGTTAACAGCCGAACGCGCTAACCAATTGTGCCACGGAGGCTTCATTGAGGAGCGAGAAATAGCCATCATATACGGCCATGTAGTTTTATATTTCTCAGGATAATGATAAGTTTAACAGACAGAGGGAAGGTTTTTGATCAGACGATGTGACGATTACTGATAGCGATTAGCCAACGGTCAAGTACATGATAAGATGTCTTTTATTTTATCTAATTTATGTGCCAGTCATCCACGATTTATTTATTCCCACTGCTTTTGCTGCTACAACAACAACAACAACAACAACAACAACAACAACAACAACAACAACAACAACAACAACAACAACAACAACAACAACAACAACAACAACAACAACAAAAACAACAACATCGTGTTTATCTGGAAGCAGTGGCGGAGGTAGGCTGTGAAAGGCAAGGAGGGGAGAAAGGGAGAGGCAAAGAAGAAAGGAAGGGAGGAGGAGGAGGAGGAGGAGGAGAAGGGAGAGGTAGACAGATCGTATATCATTCTCCCTTATTTCCTCCTGCCCACATCTCCTTCCTCTCCCTGGCGTCTCCTTTCTTTACCTTAATCTCCTCCCTTTTTCCTCCTCCCCTCTCTCCCTTTCACCCTCCCTCCTCCATTCTCTCCCTTCCACCCTCTCCTTCTATGCCACTCTTTTCCACTCTCTCCCTTTCACCCTCCCTCCTCCACTCTCTCCCTTCCACCCTCTCCTTCTATGCCACTCTTTTCCTCTCTCTCTCTCTCTCTCTCTCTCTCTCTGGAGCTGGTGTTGACGACATCACAGTGCACTGGGTCTCTCCCTCTCAGCCTCGTCCTTCCATCCCTCCCCTCCCTCCCTCCCCTCTATTACCAAGCTTCAAGATAACCTAAGAGTCCTTAGTTTCAATGCGCGTAGCCAGAAGAAACAAATTTGATGAACTGCGATGTCTTGCTCTGACAGAAAACTTATAACTAACATAAACATTTACAACATTTATCGACACCATAGGTTTGATTTATACAAAGAATACAACATAGATGGCTACAGATTCTCGTACAATGATCCGTAGAGGTTTGGTTTTGTCAAAAACCTCTTCAACTAAAAGACACTTGCAAAAACCTGACAAAACAAACAAAAACAAAACGTTGAAACTGCAGCAAAATAGTAAACAAAATCAAGAAAATTATAATATCTGGACAGGCCCTCTGGGGGCGGTCTTTGATGGCGATCTCTTTGAAATGTACGGCTTACCTTAAGGCAGTCACAGCGACTCACTGATACATTGAGACTTAACCTCCCCTCCCCGACTGGACGACATCAGGGACAGACTGTCGGAAGGTGAAGAATAGAAAGAGGAAATTCTAGAGGAAAATTATCGTGAAAAAATGGTTTCTGAACCAACTCGACAAAAATCCTGTTAACTTAGAAGACCAAATACCTTGTTATATACCTCAGTAATACCTAGTCAGGTATGTCGGTTCCTAGAACACCTCGTTAATGCGATCATATTGAACTCCCTCCCGTATTCAATATGTCCTTGCGCGACAAGGCATTGTCCTTCAGATTGGAAAAAGGCTAACGTGACACCGATTTTTGAAGGGAGACAAAAAGTACCAGGTAATTACACAGGGTGGTCTAACTTTGATTTGTGGGGTGTAGGTAACTACATATAATTAGAGAAGAGACAAAAGAGTTAGTACCCCACTCATTAATGGGACAATTGGGGCAGCAACAAAAAAATCCTTCTCTCTTGATTTCAGAAGCGTTTGATAAAGTCCCATCATAAATTACTTTACAACAAATTAAAAAAATAGGTGTTGACGGTCAGGTAAACCAATGGATCAATTGGGTTGAGAGCAACAGACAAAAAGTAGTGATTGACGGATTTAAAGAGGGAGCCTCTCTCTCCTCTCTCTCTCTCTCTCTCTCTCTCTCTCTCTCTCTCTCTCTCTCTCTCTCTCTCTCCATCCCTTTCTTTTCTCCTGTATCATCTTTCATATCCATTTTTCTTCCACACTTCCACCATCCTCATAATTTTCTTCTCTCCTCTTCTTCTTTCCTCCTTTATTATCTCTCCCTACTTCTCTTTTCCTCTCCTTTCCCTCCTTTCTCATCTGGCACCTTTCCTCGTCCTTCCCTCACCTCTTCTTACTCTCCTTCCCATGCGTGTCTTCCCCGTCCCTCCCGGTGTGATATCTTACTCCGAGGCTGCTGAACAAGGCGCCCGTCCCAGTGCTCACGTAATTGTGCTCTATAATTAGCATCAACAGACTGGCGGCGCGGCGGGGTCTCATGAACCTGCTCACAGCGCCGCTCGCTTCGAATGTCCGTCCGTCTGTTGCAAATCCTCACCTGTTAAGATTTTGTGTTTTTTGTATCTGTTTTTATCTTCAATTTCACTTCTTTGCCTCTTGGTTTATTTTCCTTCCCTTCCTTCCTTCCTTCCTTCCTTCCCCTCCCTCCTCACAACAACTCCTATTAAGATTTTATGTTTTTTGTATCTGTTTTTATCTTCAATTTCACTTCTTTGCCTCTTGGTTTATTTTCCTTCCCTTCCTTCCTTCCATCCTTCCTTCTCCTCCCTCCTCACAACCACTTCTGTTAAGATTTTGTGTTTTTTGTATCCGTTTTTATCTACAATTTCACTTCTTTGCCTCTTGCTTTGTTTCCCTTCCCTCCCTCCTTCCTTCCCTCCTTCCTTCCTTCCTTCCCCTCCCTCCTCACAACCACTCCTCCCTTGTATTCCTCTCCATCTCGTATTTCATATTCGCCTTCGTCTTCAATTGCCTGTCTGTGTTTTTCATTGTGTTATATTAGGCTTTACATTTCCTCAATCTAATCCTAATCATGTACCTTTTTTTTCCTCAAGGTATCTGTTGCACACTTTGAACCATTATTTTCATTTGTCTACGTGTGTTTTCGTCTTCAGTTCTGGTTTCTCACGCTTCATGATTTTCCTTATATATTCTTGCACTTCCTCATAATTCAGCTTTCTCTAATACGATTTTTTTTTTATAAGTCTGTTGGACAAATTAGCTTAAGCTGTCTTATTTTCATTGCCGTCCTCCTAAACTCTACTTTTTTTTTATATTTTGCATCGTTATTCATTATTTTTTTTGTTGTATTCTCCTTGCTTTTAACACCTCTAATTTTTTTTTCTTACAGCAAAGGTGTAAAAAAAACAATAACAATAACAAACAATAATGAAAACAATATTGAAAAAAAAAAAAAGCCCGCTACTCACTCTTATTCTTCCTGTACTTTCCCACTTTAGTTTTCTTTTATTTCCTTTCTGGCTTTTTTTTCACTTTCACGAACCATTATCTTTTCTCCACATTGCATCATCGTCACCCTATCTAACTGTACGTTCCTATTTCCCTCTTCTTCGTCTGCCTCTCCACTCCTTCAAGCTCCTCCTCTATGCCTCTCCTCGCCTCATTTCTGCCTTCATTACCTAATCGACATTCCCCTCGCCCTGTCATCTCGCTACTCACCCACACAAAAACCCGGATATCAGGTTATTGTTGACCCGACCTGGCCTGGAGGAGGAGGAGGAGGAGGAGGAGGAGGAGGAGGTGGTGGTGATGGAGAAAAAATCGTTATAATATGTTTGATAGGGAGGATTGCAGTTATATTTCTTAGTCGTTGATGTATATGATAAAGAGAAGGGTACCGTGGATTCCTAGCTAGTCACATTAACCAATATCACAAGACTAAAAAAAAACATTAAGAAGAAAACAAGAAAAATAATGAAAACAATTAAAAAAAAACATGGCGAGGCAAAATGAGTATAAAAAGTGGCGGGCAACACACTAAAACATGCTGTCCCTTGGTTCCTGAGGGTCTGTGTTTGCTTTGAGGAGGAGGAGGAGGAGGAGGGGAAGGAAGAAGAGAAGGAGGAAATGGAGGAGGAAGAGGAGGAAAAGTACGAGGAGGAGGAGGGGAAGGAAGAAGAGAAGGAGGAAACGGAGGAGGAAGAGGAGGAAAAGTACGAGGAGGAGGAGGAGGAGGAGGAGGAGGGGAAGGAAGAAGAGAAGGAAAAAACGGAGGAGGAGGAGGAGGCACAAATTGGACACGGGTCATCTGTTAAATCTCCTCTTTTACCCAATTCTAGAAGAGGAAAGAGAAGGGGAGGAGAGAGGGAGGACCAGGAATGGGGAAGGTAGAGAGGGTTCAGACGGGGAAGGAGAAAGGGAAAGAGGACTCAAAGTGCGGGACAAGAGGGGAAGGAAAGAGGGGAGGACTGAGAGGATGGACAAGGGAAAAGAGTAAAAAGATGAGATGAGAGGAATGAGAAAGGGGAATAGGGTTTTGATTTACACATGAGAAAGAGGAGGAAAATATGGAGGAGTAGGAGGAAGGAAAGAGGGGAGGACTGAGAGGATGGACAAGGGAAAAGAGTAAAAAGATGAGATGTGAGGAATGAGAAAGGGGAATAGGGTTTTGATTTACACATGAGAAAGAGGAGGAGGAGGAAGGAGAGATGGAAGAGGAGAAGAAGGAACAATGTTAGAGAGAGCAGCAGAAAGCAAGTCAGGTCAAAAATACTTACTGGGAGCGTTCACTTTACTCATGAAGAAAGAAATCATTGGCCCATGTGATTATTGAAGGATTTGGCCGTTTTTCGCATTAACAACTGAAGGAATGTTGGCAGAAGACTGATGAAAAAAAGAAGCTAATGTCGATGTCAGTCTTGCATCGTCTCGCTTCAATTCACTGACGTTATATATTTTTTTCGAGTTAGTTAGAAGCTAAAAAAAGAAAAGGAGTGATAGATGTCATTGAATTTGATCAGGTATTTGAGGATATGTATTAAATCCTTTCTATGATTCTTTTCCAACACAAGAATGAGGGTCGAGTCGCTTTTGGAGGAGGAGGAGGAGGAGGAGGAGGAGGAGGAGGAGGAGGAGGAGGCCACGAGCGAGACACCTGGATTCCTACATTAATATTCTTCCTGAGTTTGAATTGTTTCATTACGCTCTCTCTCTCTCTCTCTCTCTCTCTCTCTCTCTCTCTCTCTCTCTCTCTCTCTCTCTCTCCGTAACCACATCATTTATTCATTTCTTGTAATACACCTTACTCACTAACCTGCTCTCCCCTCACCCCCTTACCCCACTCTCTCCTCCCCCTCTTTCTCTCCCCTTCTCTCTCCCCCTCTCACCAATCACGCACTGACAGACGTGGTGAGTGGGGAGAGCCGGGCCTGATCACTCTCCCTCCCCCCTCTCACCTTCCTCCCCACTCATCTTCACTCACTCTCATAACTCATCCTTGTCACTGATATTTTATTCTTTTACTGGCATCTATATTTTTTTGTGTGTCTATCTTTTTTTTTTGCGTTCAGGTCCAGCGATTTTCTTTCTTTTTTTTCATTCGTAACTGGGGAGTGTGTGTGTGTGTGTGTGTGCGTGTGTGTGTGTGTGTGTGTGTGTGTGTTACCTCTTTCATACTTTCTCGTCTATCAGTGTTTTATTTTTTTCTGATTCTTCAATATTGTCCAAAAGCAGGTGTCGTTTTCTTCTATATTCGAATCATTTACCGTCACATTATTTTTTTTTCCTTCCGTACATATAGTTTCTTACCACATGTGTTTCCGTCTATATAAATAACAGGCCATATTCGTAAGTGAACAGACAAAATGATGCGGTAGATTATTCGAAAATAGAACAAAAATCACTGTGTTGTCTTTACTCTCAACGCTGGTCATTATCTCCCAATTTCTCTTTTTTCTTTGTCCCTCCCTCTGTATTCTCAACACACTGCACACGTATCTATATTCCTCCTCTCTCATTCTATTACTTTGCCTTTACAACTTTCTTCTCTTCTTATTTTCTCTATATTTTCTTTGTCTTTTCCCTTCTTAAAACACCCCCTTCCTGACAACCTTCAAGTGTATCTATAACTATCCTCCTCTACCATTCTATTACTTTGCCTTTACAACTTTCTTTTCTTCTTCTTTTCTCTATATATTCTTTGTCTTTTCCCTTCTTAAGACACCCCATTTCTGACAACCTTCAAGCGTATCTATAATTATCCTCCTCTACCATTCTATTGCATTGCCTTTATCACGAGTCTAACATCCACGTAAGTCTCTATTTCTCTGCTTTTTCTTCTTTTTTACTATCTTTTCTTTGTCTATTTTCTTCCCTTCCTAAGAAATTTATATATTTATCTATTTAGCTATCTATCTATATGTGTTCATCCACTCGTCTACTTACCTAACTATCTTAATATACTACTCACCTAACCGTAGACCTCATTTGTTTACGTGCAGTTCTCTTCTACTAACTAACCTACATCAAGTTAAAACCTTTCATCTTTTTGTAAGCCAACCCTTCATCAATTTAAAGAACTCTAATCTATTTATCACAACCCTCCATCTATCTATAACTCCCTAATCTATCTATAACAACCCTTCATGTATTTATAAGCCCTTCTCTCCCACTAACAACCCTTCATCTATCTATAACTCCCTAATCTATCTATAACAACCCTTCATGTATTTATAAGCCCTTCTCTCCCACTAACAACCCTTCATCTATCTATAACTCCCTAATCTATCTATAACAACCCTTCATGTATTTATAAGCCCTTCTCTCCCACTAACAACCCTTCATCTATCTATAACTCCCTAATCTATCTATAACAACCCTTCATGTATTTATAAGCCCTTCTCTCCCACTAACAACCCTTCATCTATGTAAACTCACTCCCCCCTCACCGTAGCCCGCCATCCTCGGCCTACTAGCAGCGCCTCATCAGCTCGGACCATCGCAGGTTAGGCACGTTCACCGGGGTCCCGCAGGTCACGTCTATTTACATGGGCAGGTTATCGGCGGGCTAATTGGGAGCAGGTCGCGTGCCGCCCCTCAAGTCACTGCTTTACGGCGATTTAGATGCAGTGGTGTTGGTCTCCTTCACTTGGGTACACGGGACGCTTGCTCTTGAAGACTTGAGAGAGAGAAGAGAAAAGAGATTAAGAAGTATTGTATTAGTTTTGATTCACTGTGTATTATTTCGTCTTTCTTTTATTATTGAATTATTAAGTATTGCATTAGACTTGATATAAAGACTTAAGAAAAAAATTAAGAAGTAGCTATTGTATTAGATTTGATTTGAAGACTTAAGAAAGAAAATAAGAAGTATTGTATTAGTTTTAATTTGAAGATTTAAGAAAACAAAATAAGGTGTTGTATTAGGTTTGATTTGAAGACTTGAGAGAAAAGATTTAGAAGTATTGTATTAGTTTTGAATTGAAGACTTGAGATAAAAAATTAAGAAGTGTTGTATTAGTTTTGATTCGCTGTGTATTATTTCAACGTTCTTTTATTTCTAGAACTATTTCTCGTATTGATCGTGTTTATTATTTTCTATTTATTCTTGTAACATCCTTTTTTTTATTTTTTAGTTCTAGATTAATATGACTTTTTTGTCTAACCATTTTTCTCTCTTATTTTACGTTAACATATATTCTCCGTTTTTTTCACGTTTCCGGCTTTCATTTTAACACTATTTCACTCTCTCAACCTTCTATATCATTTTTTCTCTTTCTTCTTTCTTTCTTTTTCTCTTGATTTTCTATAACCAATCCATTTTTTCCATTTTCTCTCTTATTTTACGTTAATATATATTCTCTTTCGTTTTTTTTTTCACGTTTCCGGCTATCTTTTATAACATTATTTCACTCTCTTAACCTTTTATATCATTTTTCTCTTTCTTCTTTTTTCACTTTTCTGTTGATTTTATTTTAACCCATCTATTAACCATTTTTCACATATTTTACGTTAATATGTGTTATCTCGCTTTTTGCACGCTTCTGGCATTCTTTTAAGCAATATTTCTCTCTCTCTCAACCCTTTATATTATTTTTTTCTCTTTCTTCTTTCTTCCATTTATTCTCAACTTTATTTCCCTCATATCTATATACATTCTCCTATACTGTCCTTTCTCTATCACATCCTTGCTTATATTAGTCTCCTCCTTCTCCTTCCTCCCTTTGCTCATCTTCACTCAATATCTCTTCTTACTTATCATCTAGCAAATACAAACGAAAAAGACCAAAATAGACCCAAGGATAAAGAGACCCAGGTGAAGCGTGATCGGGCAGGTAAGAAACACAGGTAGGAGAAACAGAACGGTTGATGAGAGTTGACCCGAGGTGAGATTGTGGCGGCGTTACAGGTATGCTAGGAAGGCGATTGTGGCGGGGATTGTGATTGTGGTGATGGTGGTGGTGATGGTGGAGGCGCAGACAGGAATAGCAGTGGTGGAAAGCAAAGGAAAAAGAAGATGAAGAAAACGAGGAGTTATATGAGAATGGGCGCGTGAGAAGCATACAATGAGGAAGGAAAAAAAAATATAAAATGAAATCAGTAAGTTGACTAAGGGAGGCGGTGGCGGAGGTGGTGGTGGTGGTGGTGGTGGTGGTGGTGGTGGTAAGGTAAAGAGGAAAGAAAAACAAGAGGAAGAAGACGAGCCATAAGAGCAAGCAGTGCGTGAGAAGACTAGATATACAGATTGACACAGAGGAGGCGAGGCGAAATGAGAACGTGGCGGTGGTAATGGTGGAAGAGGAGGAGGCCGAGGAAGAGGTGGAAAGGGCAAGGAGGCAGGAAACATGAGAAGCGAGAGAGACTGGCCATAAGAGTGCTGAGGCGTGAGGAAGCGATGCGGAGGAACCTACAAGACGATAGAAAACAGGTGAACCGGGGTGAGGAAAAGGTGGTGGAGGTGATGGCGGAGTGGAGTGGAAAGCAACACTGGTAGGAAGGTTGAGGAGGAAGACAAATATGATTGGATGAACGTGACAAGCCTATGTGAGCCTCAAGATTGATGGAGAACAGATGGAACGATGTGAGAATGAGAAGAATAGAGGCAGTGAAGGTGATGGGAGGTTCTTGACGGCAGAAATGAAAGCAATGGAGTAGAGGAGGAGAAAATAAATACAGATATGATAGAACGAACATTAACTTAGGGTCATATTATAAAACATTACATCGCCCAAGAACACATATTTGACAAGGCTTTCGTGGGAGTTGTGGGCATTTCCAGGAGTAGTTTTATGACCCTGGTGGTAGTGTGACCCTTCTTCTGTACCCTGAACCTAAAAACACACGTATTAGAACCCGACTGATCTCCTTTTTTGCCTTTGAAAATAGTTGATGTGAGAAGCGAAATGTCTTATGATACCGACCTAAGAGTCTATGTGAATTTAAGGTTGATGAAGAATAAGTGAAAAGAGATTAGACTCGGAAGAATGAAACCAAAAGGAAGGGAAAAGAGAGAGTTAATGGAAGGCTAGAAGGCAATACGAGGTTAAGAGTTGATATATAGACGAAAAAAGGAAGAATTGTGAAGATTAAAGAGAGATGATGGTAGTGAAGGTGATTATACTTTGTTGATGGTTATAGAAGCAAAAATTAAAACAACACGACTAGGAAGGGAGGAGAGGAAGACTGATGTGACTGAGCACGTGAGAAGCCTATGTGAGGTTAGAGATTGATGAAGGAATGGGAAAATGCAAGCAGTGAGGTAGTTGAGAGAGGTCGTGGTAGTGGCGGTGATGGTGGTGGTGATGGTGGTTCGTGGCAAAAACAATTGAAAGCTACAGGTAAAAAAAAAGAAGAAAAGGAAGGCGAAAACATGATTAGTGGGACGCGTGAAGCCTATACGAGTCTAAAAATTGACGAAGAAAAACTAAGATAAGGTAAAAATGAGCAAAACCAAAGCCCTGATGGATAGTAAAGTGGCGGTTAACGGCGAAAATGAAAGAAACATGGGCGGAAAGTGACTAAATGGACGTGAGGAGCCTATGAACGACAACCTGAAGACTTTGAAGAATGGGTAAAAGGAGGTAAGAATGAAGGGAGAGATTGAGGTGGCGGTGGCGGCAAAAATGGATGCGGTTTGAGTTAGAAGAAATAGGCGGACCATTTATACTTGAAGGGACGTGAGGAGTCTATCTGAACTTACTGGTAGATGAAGAATATTAGGAAACAGAGGAGAGAGAGCGAAAAAGAGGGGCAGTGACGGCAGTGGATGTGATGGTTGAGGAAATACAGCAAAGGAGTAAGAAAGGAAAACAGAAAGACAGATACGAATGCAGGGATGTGAAAAAGGGAATAAATGAAGGGATTAAAACGAAGCATGGAGATAGAGAAACCGTGATAAAAAGGAGGCAGGAAGCAAGAGGAACAAGACGAATGGAAAGATAAACCATGGGAAAAAAAATAACATAGAGGAAAAATGAAATAGAACAATAACAGGAGGAATGGAGACAGTAATAGTGGCGGGGGAGGAAAAAGTATAGGAGATTGAAGAAAGACAGACAAGACAAAAAGAAAACGGAGGAACTTGAGACAATTTAGAGAGGGGAAAAAGTCATAGCGGAGACGATGATGGAGTGAAGGGTTAAGAGGAACGAGGAAATGAAGCAAGACAAAGAGGAAGAGAGGAAGAGGAGTAGAACAGAGAGGAAGAGGAGTCATATGAGCGAGTGGGGATAGAGGAAACAGCCAAAGCGGAGACGATGATGGAGCGAAGGGTTAACCCGTCCGCTGCGATTGACACGGATTTGGCTTTCACTGGTAGCCTGGTAACATGTATTCCCAGGTCTTTTTCTGCCTCTGTGGTGGATGGTGGAGTGTTTCCCATATGGTATTGGTGTGCTGGATATCCCCTCCCAAGGTGCAGGATTCTACATTTTTCTTCATTAAATAGTATCAGCCACTTTTTGTCCCGTCCCTGTAGCTTGGTGAGGTCTTCTTGTAGGAAATCCGCATTCAAGGGGTTAAGAGGAACGAGGAAGAGAAGCAAGACAAAGAGGAAGAGAGGAAGAGGAGTAGAACAGAGAAGCATGGGAGTCATATGAGCGAGTGGGGACGCGTGAGAAGGCAGTGTACAAGATCGTGGGGAGCAGCTGACGTGTCTTCCTGCTCACCCTCGACAAGAAGAAACTCATAAACGCTTATTGACTCCAAACACAATGCCTCCGCCGCCCCGCTCACGCCGCCACCGTCATCACCAGAGGGAAAACCAGCCCAGAACGACGTTAAAGCGAGTCAATATCTTAACCCCTGGGCCACGCGAGGGAAGAGGTGAGAAAAAATAAATACAGGTGACGCAAAAAAGTGATGTCAAAAGTACATGTGCAAACCATAATAGCGGTAGTGGTAAGTTTTCCACCCCCAAAAAGTATATAAAAAAAGTTAAAAGTAGAAATTGCACCTGAAAAACTTTTGAAGCATAATCGAGGCGTCAAAACAAGTCAACTTTTTAACCTTTGGGCACCGCGAGGCAAAAAAAAATGATAAGAAGTTTAACGTCAAGGTGTTGTTTCCCGAAGGCCAGGTACGCTTAAGAATCTCTCTCGCTAATGAGTCTCTTACACCTGTGAAAATTGCCGGTGAAGTAGAGGTTAGTTATGAAATATGTTGTGTTGAAAATGTTAGAGTCTTACGGTAACGCGAAGAAGATTACTAAAACTACCTCAATTTTGCGATAAGTAACAAGAGGAGCATCCAGGTGTTGGGTTTTGGCGTGGCAGGTGTGAAGCGCTTCCTATTACCTGGTGGAGGACGCGAATTCGTTTTTTTGTTTTTTATTATGTAACGAGAGACAAAAGAAAGAAGGAAAGAAGGAAGGAAGGAAGAAAGGAAGGAAGGAAGGAAGGAAGGGAGGAAAGAAGAAACGAAGTAGATAAAAAAGGAAGGAAAGAAAGAAAGAAAGAAAGAAAGAAAGAAAGAAAGGAGAGAAAGAAAGAAAGAAAGGAAGGAAGGAAGGATGAAGAAATTTGGGGGAAAGGAAAGAAAAAGGAGAGGAGGGAATGTCTTAACCTCTACTAGTTTATACAGAAGACAACGCTTTATCGTAATTATTCTGTCTTGTTGTATTTTCCTTACGTCAAGGGAGGCAGACCAAGGACAATAAACAAAATCAGGTTACAAAAAGACCCACTAGGCGCTGCTGGGCTGTAGAAATCAAACTCTAAACCACGTCTGTTAATCCTTGCGCGAAATACATACAGTTGAAAAAAGTTACCCATGCATAAAACCAAGAAAATAAGGAATTGGACTCTAAAAACTTAATCTGAATCCTCCTCCTTCCTCTCAGCGAGCCAGAAAACCCACACGCTGTTCTCCCCACCTTGTTTTTTCTTCAATTCGTGTTAAAACCCCCTCTTAATGGTGCTGGGGGCGTTAAAGAAGAAGGGATGCGAGGCGAAAAAACACGACCACGAGGGAGAAGCTGCGATAAAACAGTAGAGAAATAACACGACTGGAGAGAAGGGTGCCAGAAAAAAATAGACGAAGAGAAAAGAAAAAAGGAATTAGATGACGAGGAGAGAGAAAAAAATGGCGCAGTAAGAAAATAAAGAAGAAAATACAAAGCGAACAGAGAGAGAGAGAGAGAGAGAGAGAGAGAGAGAGAGAGAGAGAGAGAGAGAGAGAGAGAGAGAGAGAATATCAACAAATGACACAAGAAAAGTACACCAATACCACCACCACCACCAGTACCACCACCAGTACAACCACCATCACCACAACTACCACTACCACCACCAGTACCACCACTACCACCACCAACACCATCACACAAGCCCCATCAATACCACACCACAATCACCCCTTCCCTTCACCACTCCATTAGAACCAAACAAGCAACAGGTAAGCACTCGGCCAGCACCTGAGCTTCCATTAAAACCCACACGTAGCACACCTGTCAGAGCCCACGTAATTAAGACCTTCCACAATGGCATCTCACCTGTGCCCGCCGCGAATACCTGGCCCTTACCTGGGATAATGAAGGTGATTCGTCATTATCATCTCACAAGCGGGACCATTAGCGCTCACCTGGGGCTAATGAGGCACGTGGGGTCGCGCAGGTAGCCCCGCCCACCTGCCTCCGATTGATTGTTTTATAGCTTTGAATCGTGCGCGGAGGACTTGATCGATCTGAATGCAAGCTAATTGACTCTTTCCCTTTTCTTTTTCTCTCGATGCATGCACGGAGATTTTCTATTACGGTTTATTAAAATAGTAGTACCGTTCAGTGACCTTTTCATCTCCAAACACACAAACACACACAAAAAAAAAGCATTCTCACACTTTTATCCTTAGCTTTTTTTGTTTATTTTTTGCGCCTATGCAGACACGCCCATTCCCAATCACAGTCTATTGAAATTTTGTTCCTATGTGTCCTTTTCATATCAAAACACACCCACAAAAATATATTCTTATGCTTTTATTCTTCGCTTTCTTTTTTTTTTTTTTGCACCTATGCAGACACGCCCATTCCCTATTACAGTCTATTGAAATTCTGTTCCTATGTGTTCTTCTATCTCCAAACACACACACAAAAACGCATAATAAACAATAACACAACCGTGAAAGCCCGTGGAGGAGATTAAGTGATTTCGAAACCAAATCGGCGCAAAAACTTACCTGAATCCTAATTACAGAGTTAAAACCTTTATCTGGCGCGCGTCGAGATGATAATTACTGCATTTACGTGGGCTGCCTTATCTCCCCGGCGATAACAACGGGAGATACGAACACGTGTTTATTACGCCTTGCAGAGGAAGGGCGAGGTGGAACGGTTACAAGGCTTGGCTGCTACCCGGATTACCTGAGCGCGTTCCTCTGACCAGAAGACGCAGAGGAGGGGGGGCCATTGACGAACTTACACCATACACCTGTGCACTCTTACTGTCCTTCCTTATCCCCCACCTGTACCATCACTCCTTTAACTCTTTTTGGGAGCAGTGAGTAGCGGGCTTTTTTTCTCTCCATTATTGTTTACTTCTTTTATGCCCTTGAACTGACTCCTTTGCTCTAAAAAAAAACTTCACCACTAACCCACTTCCTCTTCTCACCATACCCTTGATAAAAAAAGAGAGAGGGAGAGAGAGGAGGCGGCATTAGAACCCGTCAACCCAAGGAGAATGGTAGTAAATATTGCAATAGTGATGGTACTAGGCCTACTACAGATACTACTATTACAACTACTGCTGCAGAAAATGGTACATATGCAAAAGAAAACAAACATTGGTATCATTCCACAGAAGCAAGTAAATGAAAACAAGATAAACGGCTCGTGGGTAGGGAAGAGAAAAGGTGAAAATTAGAACCGTCGTGTATAGAGAATGACTAACCTCTTGCAAACTCCTTATGTTCTTATGTTCTTATGTTCTTAACCTCTTGTTTTTATCTGCGCCATAAAGACACTAGATCAACATAGCTCGTAAAGTGGAGGAAAGGAGAAACACACAACACCATATATTGTATCCCACCTGCCGTTTTCTATTCCGTCTCTCTATTAAAAAATATTACTTTCTTCAACCCTACCCATGCTTCTATTCCCTTCTATTCCACCTCCATCTCTATTCTCCCCACCCGTCCCGTTGCGTCTTGCCCTTCGTTTCCACTCCTAGCTATCTTATTCAATCCTTCCTGTCCCTATTTTCTCCTATCCTATCTCCCTCTCAATTCTTCCTTCCTGTTCTGTTGCCTCTTTTCCATTCGTTTCCATTCCTAGTTACCATTTTTAACCCTTTCAGTTCTTATTTTCTTCTTTTCCATCTCCCTCTCAATTCGTTTCCACTCCTAGCTATCTTGTTCAACCCTTTCTGTTCCTGTTCCTCTCTGTTCCATCTCCTCTAATCTTCCATCGCCTCTTTTCCACTCGTTTCTATTCCCAGCTATCTTGTTCAACCCTTCCAGTTCCTGTTCCTCTCTGTTCCATCTCCTTCTCTAATCTTCCCACCTGTTCCATCGCCTCTTTCCCATTCGCTTCCACTCCAAGTTGTCTTTTTTCAACCCTTCCAATTCCTGTTCCTCTCTGTTCCATCCCCTTCTCTAATCTTCCCACCTGTTCCATCGCCTTTTCCTCATTCGCTTCCATTTCAAGTTATCTTTTTTCAACCCTTCCTATTCCTGTTCCTCTCTGTTCCATTTCCATCTCCATTCATCCTCCTATCCCCTCACTTCTATCCCATTTCCTTCTCTAATCTTCCCACCTGTTCCATCGCCTTTTCCTCATTCGTTTCCACTCCAAGTTGTCTGTTTTCAATCCTACCTATTCTTGTTCATCTCTGTTCCATATCCATCTCCATTCATCCTCCTATCCCTTCACCTCTCCCATTTCTTCCCATTCTCCTCACCCCTCCCCCTTCACTCCACTTCACCCCTACACTCCACATCTTCCTGAACACCCACCCAATACATCACCTGTGGAACTTCACCTCCTTCACCTTCTTTCTTTCCAGCCTGTCCCACACCATCAATTCCCCCCCCCCCGCCCCCGCCAGTGTCCCTCTCACCTCTCCCACCTGCATATAACTCCATACCTTTCTTTACCACATTTTCCCAGCCTTTTCCCTTCATTAATCTTTACTTTCGCCTGTCTCTTATCTTCAGTCTTTCATTTTTTTCTGTAATATCATTTGTGTCATCGTTTTTTTCACTAATTTGGCTATCCTCAGTTTCCCTTTACCTATTATTATCTACGTTTGCCTCTTCTTTAATAGCCTCTAACCTATCTTCTTCTTTTTTTCACTGGTTGTCTTTCCTCAAACTCCCTTCACCTATTATTATCTACGTTTGCCTCGTCTTTAATAGCCTCTAACCTATCTTCTTCTATTCTCTATCTTCTATCTTCTTTGTAATGTCACTTATGTATCTTGTATCATCGTTATTTTTACTAATCTGTCTTTCCTCAAACTCCCTTCACCTATTATTATCTACGTTTGCCTCTCTCTTTATATCCCCTAACCTTCCTTCTTCTATTCTCTATCTTCTATCTTCTTTGTAATGTCATTTTCATATACCTTGAGTCATCGTTTTTTTCACTGGTAGTCTTTTCTCAAACCTCAAACTCCCTTCACCTATCTTGATCTACCTTTCTCTCTCTTAATATCCCTTAACTTACCTTCCTGTTTCGGTTACCTCTCTCCCCTCTGCAAATCCTATCTTACCTGTCCAACTATCCACCTGTCTCCCCGCCAGGTGAGTCTCTAATACCTGTTTCTTTTCGGGTCATCTTCCTGAGAGAAAAGAACGAAAGGGTCTCGCACGTCATCATTATCCCTAATTTGCCGCGACATAAATAGGACCCCTAAGTACCCGGCGCCTCAAATGACCCCAAGACGGAATGAGCTTTAACAATATCCGAGGGTAAGATATTTGCTTCATGGCCCTTCAGCTTGTCTTTCATTCACCGTAAAACTTCTTCCATGCGTCGTAAAATAGCATGAGCTTCAAAAATAGTCCCCGAGGGAAGAGTAATGATCGGAAGACGGGGAAAAATCGCATCTGGGCTTGAAACATCTGCACGGCTCTTTACCCTTCGCAAATTACTTTTAAGTGTGACCAAATCTTGTCTTGCACCTCGTTAAGTACGTGTCCGGAAGTGGGTGTGACCTCAAAGTATACACACGCACACGCACACGCACACACACATACACACACAGCGGACTTTTTTTTAGCGAGCTTTTTTTCATTATTGTTTTCTTTTTTTTAAGCCCTTGAATTGTCTCCTCTGCTGTAGGAACACACACACACGCACACACACGCACACACACACACACACACAGCGGGCTTTTTTTTAGCGGGCTTTTTTTCATTATTGTTTTCTTTTTTTTTACGCCCTCGAATTGTCTCCTCTGCTGTAGAAACACACACACACACACACACACACACACACACACACACACACTATAAAACACCCAATCAGTGTCTCTTTTCATACCATTCAAAGTGACTCTAATCCACAATAAATTTCCTGAACATATATATATTTTTTTTTTAGGTTGAAAAGTTCACCACATCTCCCCCCGGGTTACCTCCAATGGGGAGAGAAATCGTAGGAGGGACGGAGAGACGGAGATAAAACCCCCTTAATGCCTCCCGGTCTTAATGTCTACCTTACCACGACGGGCCATTAATACCCACCTCCATCACATCCCATTTCCCTTTAGCATCCAACACCTTCCTTGTGAAACAGCGCCATAATCAGCCTCATTACCATAACTCCGCCATTAAGCCCCCACGCCCCCCCTCGCCGCGCACAAAGCCACGTGAAACAGCCTCATGCAACACCCCAACACAACATGCAATTGGCGCCTTCATAGCAGTAAGGATGAGGGATGCGAGGCGCCGAGACACACACCCAGCCCCTATAATCTCCGAACTATATGCTGGATTTCCTGTCGGCGAGGAGACAAATAGAGCTAAGTAGGAATCCAGGTGAGGCAAAATGCAGGTGAGAGTACCCAAGACTTCCCTCCCAGCGAAACAGCAGGGGCGTGTAATTACCAGGTGAAGAGGAATTGCATCAAGGGCACACCTGTTTGGAAAGATCACCTGTGCGTTAGATAGTGATTAATGTGATACTTTCCAGCTACCAAGGAGAGCCGTAACGCAGAGGGAGGGAGAAGAGGAGGAGGAGGAGGAGGAGGAGGAGCAGGGTGAGAGAGGAGGAGAGGAGAAGGAGAAAATGGAGAGAAAATAACGAAATAGAGGAGGATGAAGGGAAGCAGAAAAAAAAGACGAATAAAAAGAGAAAGACAAGAGATAGAGGAAGCAGGAAGGAGAGGATGAAAGGAAACCAAGAGGAGAAAAGGGAGATAAAGAGAGATAAGAGGATGAAGAGGAGGATAAGAGGACTACAGAACAAAAAAAAAAAGAGAAAGAAGAGAATAAGGTAAGTGAGAGGGAGAGGAAACAAGATAAAAAGGAGAAGGAGGAGGAGGAAGAGGAAGAGGAGAAAGAGGAGAACGAGAGAAATGGAGCAAAAGGGTAAAGAAGAAAACGGCAAAGAGAGGACCAAGAGAAGAGGGAGGAAAAGGCAGCAGAAAAAAGAGGAAGAGGAGGACGAGAGGAGAATGCAGCAAGCGGTAACGGAAGAGGAGGAGGAAGAGGAGAAGGAGGAGAAGGAGACGGAGTAGCAGGTGGGAAAGGGGTGTTTTACCTGCTTGATGGCGTTCACCTGCTGAGTCATTCCTGCTGGTGTGTGTGTGTGTGTGTGTGTGTGTGTGTGTGTGTGTGTGTGTGTGTGTGAAAGTGTCAGGAGGAGCAAGATGGGTCCGGAACGCTGGTTGGTCTGTCTGTTGGTAGCTTCGGGAGGTGCGGCCTTAATGGTCCTAGCATGATAAGAGTGTTTGTGTTTGTGTTTGTTACTGTATGTGTGTGTGTATGTGTGTATGTGCCGTGTGGATGAGGAGCTAGACGAGGGAGTTTGCACAAGTAATTAACCCCTTGGAAGTGGATTTCCTACAAGAAGACATCACCAAGCTACAGGAATGGAACAAAAAGTGGCTGCTACAATTTAGTAAAGAAAAATATGAGGTCATGTATCTTGGGAGGGGAAATCCAGCATATCAATACCACGTGGGAAACACTCCACTATCCACCACAGAGGCAGAGAAAGACCTGGGAGCATATGTTACCAGGATACCAGTGAGGGCGAAAGCCGTGCCAATCGCAGCGGACGGGTTAACTCAGCACATGTCCGGCTGAGGAACGGTATCGGGGAGAGGAAGGCAAACAGGAGGCGCACGAAGGTAGGGCGCAGGTGTGGCGAGTGTGTGGCCGCGGAGTGTTGATCGAAGTCCTCCAGGCGGGCGAGTAATCCATTCTCTTATTTACTCCCTGATTCGATCGATTAAATTAGGGATACATTTTCGGAGACGTGCATGGGGTCTTCCCACACGCACACACACACACACACACACACACACACACACACACACACACACGCTCATGAAATATCGTATAACCCCGTCTATTCTAGCATCCATAATAGCATAATTGGTGTATTAATTGCCTCGTTAATAGCAATCCTTCACTTCAATAAGCCCTTAAAACCACCAAATGATTCAACGTAAAACCCACCAAAAAACAACCAAAAAAATTAGTTATAGTACAAATTAAAGAAAATATATATAGCTAGAACATAATAATTCATCAAGTAGTGAAAATGGTTAATAAATAAAATTGTGTGTCAAAACCCACCAAAAAACAACCAAAAAAACTAGTTATACGTACAAATTAAAGAAAATATATATAGCTAGAACATAATAACTCAGCAAATAGTGAAAATGGTTAATAAATAAAATCGTAAGTGCCAGCAGGGAGCTCATGGGCCCTAATGAAGACCGTAAATGCCGAAACGCAGACAAAGGCACTAATCACCAGGCGCGGCGAGGCGGCCACTCACCAACCAACGCTGCGCAGCCTCGACCGACGAATATATGTCCTCCGTAACCCGGGCCGCCGAGGAGACAAGGAAATTCATCACGCGTTTATGTGAAATGAGAAATCACACAAGAAAAGAACGTGTATTTTTTTTACAGCAAAGGAGATAGTTCAAGGGCGTAAAGAAAAATATTAAAAAAAAGCCCGCTACTTACTGCTCCTGAATAGAGGTCAAAGGAGTGTCCAAAAAGAGAGGTCAATTTCGGGAGGAATTTAAACATAAAGATCTGAAACTGACTGCCAAAGAGAGAAAAAAAGGCATGTATAGAAAAAACAAACAAAGAAAAAAAAATAGAAAACACATATAAAGACGTACCAAAAAATAAATTCACATATACAAATTAATCAAAATTACACACAAAACCTGAAGAGCATTACAGCACTGCTCACACGAAATAAAAAAAAAGACAAAATGAAGTAAATAATTTGAGTTACATTTACATAACGCAAAACATACACGTAAATAAAATAAAATAAAACATTCTCAACCCAGACCTACGCCCCAGGTGATCTCCAGGTAAGTCTCGTTAATTAGCACAGCGGGGAATGGCATAATAGATCCCAAACAAACGACTCAGGTGTGTACGTATGAGTGTGTGCGTGTGTGTGTGAGCCCCGAAGAGGTGACAGGGCGGAGGCATCTTGAGAGGCACTGATCAACCTCTGGTCAGGTGAGCTCCCGGTGTGAAAGTCAGACACGATGAGTGTGAAGAAGAGAGAGGAAGAGAAGGTAGAATAGGAGGAGATTATGATGAAGGAGGAAGAGGATGAGGCATAGAGAGTAACGGTTGAGGGAGAGAGAGAGACAGAGAGGATGGATGGAGTAGAGGAGATGAAGAACGCCCCGAAGTGAGAGGAGATGAAGAAGGAGAAGCAGGAAGGGAAGAGAGAAGAGAAATAGAGGTGCACTTGAGACTCCAGAGCCTTCAAATGACGCAGCATTGAGAGAGAGAGAGAGAGAGAGAGAGAGAGAGAGAGAGAGAGAGAGAGAGAGAGAGAGAGAGAGAGAGAGAGAGAGAGAGAGAGAGAGAGAGAGAGAGAGAGAGAGAGAGAGAGAGAGAGAGAGAGAGAGAGAGAGAGAGAGAGAGAGAGAGAGAGAGAGAGAGAGAGAGAGAGAGAGAGAGAGAGAGAGAGAGAGAGAGAGAGAGAGAGAGAGAGAGAGAGAGAGAGAGAGAGAGAGAGAGAGAGAGAGAGAGAGAGAGAGAGAGAGAGAGAGAGAGAGAGAGAGAGAGAGAGAGAGAGAGAGAGAGAGAGAGAGAGAGAGAGAGAGAGAGAGAGAGAGAGAGAGAGAGAGAGAGAGAGAGAGAGAGAGAGAGAGAGAGAGAGAAAGTAATAATCAAGAAGGAAGACAAACAGACAGACAGACAGAAGCCCAATCAGAGAAATACAAACAAACAAACACACACACAAGACAGATACAAACAAAGAATTAAGCACATCACTCAAGACAAACAAGATCTGAACTCAAAGCAAAAAAAATCACCTAATATCCAACTAATGAATTCCTTTCCCGGCGAAGACATCGATGACAGACGCGGTGATAACGACAGCCAACAGACGCGCGAAGGAAGAAATTCAATCTGCAAACGCCATTCTCAGAGGCTTTAACACACCCCGTAAATAATGTGTGCTGTTATGATGTCACGGTGGGGCGGCGGCCGGGGAGGATTACGGTGTCTTGATTCGGTGTCGAGGGAACCAGAGAGGAGAGAAGCAGCGTTATGCGACAGCTGCCTCGTCACTGGAGGGGTGTGGGGGGCGACCGAGGAGTGTGGAGGAGGAGGGGAGCTGTGTAGGCAAGAGTGGAAGAGTAGAACATGTTGAGAGCGGAAGGCAGGTGTTAAGGGGTTGCGGGAGTTAAAAGGCATGCAATCGGAGGGTTGGGGAAGATGTGAAGAAGTATAAGGCATGTGTAGGCAAGTGTGGGGGAGATGAAACGATATGCAGAGGTGTTGGATGGTGTGCAGAAGTTGTATTATAGAAGCTGTTTTTAAAGGTATACTATGAGAGGATACGGGGAAATGTGCAGAATTATTAGGTATGTGAAAATGTGCAAAGGTTCTGTGGATATATAGATTGCAAGTTATTAAAGGAATCAGGGTGCAGAAAAAATATATAGGAATGAATGGAATGAATGGCAAAGAGTAAATGTAGAAAGTACGTGAAGGGTTAGAAAAAAAAAAGTTATATAAAAGCGGTGAGATGGATGCATGACCCGTTGTTTTAAAGGTATTGAGGCAGATATAGAAGATTCAGGTATGTGGACTTAGAAGAGTTTGGATAGCTATGGATCGGTGTGGAAAAGTGACCTGTAGAAATATAAGTACTTTAACAGTTTAGACGCACTTCAGTTACTTAAAGAACACGTGACAGGAATAAAAGTGAATAAATAATGAACGAAAAGAAAATACTGACATACAAGAAATAAAGAAAACAACACTGAGGGAAAAAAAATAATAGAGAAAAGACACAAATATTAGGAGCAAAGGTTAGTGATGAGAGGAAGAGGAGGAGGGAGAGGGAGAGAGGAGGAAGGACGGAGAGAGATGGAGAGCAAGGAGGGGGGGGGGAGAGAGAGAGAGAGAGAGAGAGAGAATGACGGAGAGAGATGGAGAGAAAGGAGAGATAGAGAGAGAGAGAGAGATGTGGAGGAACGCTGAGTGGGTTATGCATTACAATTCCTGCGGTTACAACGAATGTGAGAGTCATGTGTTTGCGGCCGTGTGCGTATGTATGTATCGCACGCACACGCACACGCACACACACACACACACACACGCACACACACACACACATCCATTCAAGACAGCTTTACCCACATTTATTTTCAACACTTATTATTAATGGGGTTATTTATGCCATTTGACTTCGAGTACAAATCCATTATATTACGCAATTTATGGCCTCAAATCTTCCATAATATCTGAGGTGAGGGGGGAGGGAGGATGGGAGGTGGAGAAATTGAGGAGGAGGGAGGAGGTGAGGCAAGGTAGAGAGAGAGGAGATATAGACGGATAAATATTCATAGATAAGTTAATGATGAAGAAGAAGCGGAAGTAGGTTGAGATAGAGAGGAGGAGGAGGAGGAGGAAGAAGATGAAGAGTATGAGAGGGAAGGAGACGAAGAAGACGGAAGAATACAGAGAAATGGTAGGGAGAGAGAAGAAAAAAATGGCAAACGAAGGATAATAAAGATAGAGGGGAAGAAAATATTAAGGAAGGAGAAAGAACATAACGAAACCAAGACAAAGGGAATAAAAACGGAGAGACACAAGAGACAGCGAGAGACAGACGAAGAGAAGAGACGAGAGATACAGACGATGGTGAGACAGATAAATGTAGCGATTTAAAAGAGCTCAGGCCAATAAATCGAAGCCTTCAAACAGGTGATCTTAATGTGCAGGTAAACGGGCCATTGACAAGTATAAAGTTAGCCACGGCGGTGTTTGTCTGTGATGAATACAAGCGATTAGGTGAGGAGCCGAGGGATGGAGAGCCCGGGGGGGGGGGGGGGAGATGTTGTGGAAAAGAGAATAGTGGCTTGCGGATGAGAGGGGAGGAGGGGAGACAAAGAGGAGGGGATATGAAGAGGGGAGATGAAGAGGGGGAGAGATGAAGAGGGGAGATGAAGAGGAGGGGAGATGAGGAGAGGAGATGAAGAGGAGGAGAGATGAGGAAGTGTGTCCTTTCTTCTACACTTCCTCATAATCGTAATATTTTTTTTTCTTTTTCATCTCCATTCTTTGCTCTTTCCTCCTCGTCCTCCTCATCCTCCTCCTCTTCTTCCTCCTCTCCTTCTCCTCCTCCTCCTCCTGAACGTTGCGTGTGAATGAAACTACAGAAGAGGAAATACGTATTATAGTTTATTTTTATTTTTATGGAGTGAATTTAGACGATTGTAAATAATGCTTAACAGATAACTTTGAAGACTAATCTATATCATGTTCCTTCTCTTCCTCTTCCTCTTCCTCCTCCTCCTCCTTCCCCTTCTCCCGAAGGCGACGATGAAAATGGCAATTCAGAGCAATTTAAGACGGCCTTATTGGGTGCTTAGTGTGTCTGTTTGTTTTAATGGTGTGTGTGTGTGTGTGTGTGTGTGTGTGTGTGTGTGTGTGTGTGTGTGTGTGTATTATATCATCAAAATTACATGGATTTTCGCTAATGTTCATATTGCTCCATCACAAACCTCAGATATATATAGAAAAAAAAGCAAAATTAGGAGTTACATTGGTGATTTTGATGTTGTTGTTGTTGTTACCTATAAATTTTTTTTCTAAGTCTCTGGGAGCGAAGGGGGAGGAGATAACAAAGGCCTGAGAGAAGGAATAGCTAAGGATGAAAAAAAAAATGAGGCAAAAGAGAGTATTGAGAAGATAGAGATTAGAATGACGAAAGAGGAAGGATTGCAGGAAGGGAGAGAGGGAGGCTGCACGGGACAAGACGAATAACTGAGGCATGAAGGAAGGGAGGTGAGGTCATTGCTAGGGATGAAGACGAAGGACTGAGGAAAAGAGAGAGTATAAAGGAGATGAAGGAAAGAATGATGGAGGAGAGAGAGAGAGAGAGAGAGAGAGAGAGAGAGAGAGAGAGAGAGAGAGAGAGAGAGAGAGAGAGAGAGAGAGAGAGAGAGAGAGAGAGAGAGAGAGAGAGAGAGAGAGAGAGAGAGAGAGAGAGAGAGAGAGAGAGAGAGAGAGAGAGAGAGAGAGAGAGAGAAACACCTTGGTATGCGCGACATGGCAGCGACACTCACTCCCACAACACGACACAACGACAAGACTCCTCATAATCCTCCTTTATCAAGCGGGTTATCAGGGGCGTCCACGATCCTCCTCTTCCTCCTCTTCCTCCTCCTCCTCCTCCTCCTCCTCCTCTTCCTTCTAACGCCCGTTATTTTTGCTTTATGTTTTTTTTTACTATTCTTTTATTTCATTCTGTTTTAATATGTTTACGTAGTTACCTTAATCTTCCTACTTGTCTTCCTCCTCTTCCTCCTCCTCCTCCTCCTCCTCTTCCTCAAACTCCTTCTCCTCCTCCTCCTCCTCCTTCTATTTCCCTACATAATTTTTCTTTCATTTCTCTTTCATTTCGTGCTTTCTCAGTGTTTTCGTAAATCTCTTAATCTCCTCCTTCTCCTCTCCCTCCTCCTCCTCCTCCTCCTCCTCTTCCTCACACTCCTCCTCCTCTTTCTATTTGTCTACATATTTTTTCTTTCATTTCTCTTTCATTTTGTACTTTCTCAATGTATACGTAAATCTCTTAATCTTCCTCCTCCTCCTCCTCCTCCTCCTCCTCCTCCTCCTCCAATTATGTGCCTCAACTCATAACGTACACGGGCCGTTCATTATCTTACATGCACCACTCTGTACGTTCATATAAAAGGAAGCAGAGGAAATTAACGATAATGGAGGGAATTAGAATACGTATAAATGAAGGGAGAATGGGAAGGAGGAGCGGCGCAATGATTTTTAAGGAATGAAGACGCATAGGAAGTGTCACAAGGCAGGAGAGGGTGCACAATTAGAGTCAGAATACATACATGGCAAGTTAAGTCATTGCACACACACACACACACACACACACACACACACACACACACACACACACACACACACACACACACACAGAGAGAGTCGAGTATTGTTTAGCACAGATTTTCATTCTCACTTTTTCTTACAATTCCTGCGGTCTCAAGATATTTTTTTTTTCAGAATAGATGTATTTTTGGACTGAATTCATGTCTTTGGGTTAAATTTTCCGTGGTTTTCAAATTTTACAGCGTTCGAATTTTCCATAGCTTTCAAATTTTCCAGTTTTCAAATTTTCAAGTTTTCAAATTTTACATAGTTTCCAAGATTTTTCATAGCTTTCCAGTTTTCAAATTTTCAATAGTTTTCAGTTTTTTCTGTCTTCAAATTCTCCAGTTTTCCAATTTTTCAGTCTTCAAATTTTCCAGATTTTAGATTTTCCATGTTTTCAAATTTTCAATGTTTTCAAATTTTCCATGTTTTCAAATTTTCCATGTTCTCACATTTTCCATAGTTTTCAAATTTTCCGTGTTTTCAAATTTCCAGTTTTCAAGATTTTCTCCATTTCCTGTTGCTATTTACTTGATTTTTTTCTGTTACGTATATAATCTATCAATCTTGTAGTTAATTATTTGTCCTTCCTTTCAAACAACTTCAATGTCCTAATGATGATTGCTACAAAAGGCCCAACACCTTATAACATTACTTCGTCCAGTCATATAATGCAAGAGTACACGAATACCATCACTCCCTCATCCTCAACAAACAGTAAACAGGCAACATCACACTACAGACATACTTCTTAATCATCTCTATCTCTTCCTCTGTCACACTGAAAAAAGACGGATCAAGGCAACTCTATAATGAAGGTTAATCTTCTCTTTAATTTACGGATTAAGTTGCGTGTTTTTTGGAGCGCCACTACCGAGCACTTCACTATATCATCCTTTGTTTATTCAGCCCTCGACGCGCCACTAATTGGGGGGAATAAGGAACTAATTAAGAGGTGAGCAGGTAAGTCAAATGAGGCGAGAGTGGAAGGATGGCGGGAGAAAGAAAGAAAAAAAGAAAGAAAGAAAGAAAGAAAGAAAGAAAGAAATCGGTATACAGGTAGATAACAAAAGACAAAGGAACACTAAAAATACATAAAAAGACGAGGAAGAGATGAAAATGAAGAGTAGGAAATGAAAAATAAAAATGAAATATAAAAGAACGCGAAAAGTGAATGCAAGAAAATGTTTGCAGCAAGAAAGAAATAAAACAGAGAATAATGGTTAGGAGGAAGAGGAGGAGGAAGAGGAAAACAAAAACGAGGAAGAGATGGATCAGAGGGAAGAGGAAGAGGAGAAGGAGGAGGAAAAAGAAGAGAAGGAAAAGAAGAAACCAGGGAAGAGGAAAAGGAAGAGGAGGAGGAGGAAGAAAAATGAGCGAAAGATCAGAAGGAACAGTAGAAAGAGGAGGAGGAGGTGGAGGAAGAGGAGAAGGAGGAGGAAAAAGAAGAGAAGGAAGAGTAGAAACAAGGGAAGTGGAAATGGAGGAGGAGGAGGAGGAAAAAAAAAGAAGCGAAAGATCAGAAGGAACAGTAGGAAGAGGAAGACGAAGAGGAGGAGGAAGAGGAGGAGGAGAAGGAAAAAGAAGAGAAGGAAGAGTAGAAACAAGGGAAGAGGAAAAGGAAGAGGAGGAGGAAGATGAAAAAGAAGCGAAGGAACAGAAGGAACACTAGGAAGAGGAAGATGAAGAGGAGGAGGAGGAGGAGGAGGAGGAGTCATGTGGCCACGTCTCACCTGCGGCGGCGCTCACCTGTCCCTCTACCTGGCCACACGTAATTGCCGCTCCCGACGCCTAATGAGCACGGTAACGCACAGGAAATTAAAGGTGTGCGAGGGAGGAGCTGTGATTCCCGGGTGCTAGTAAGTGGGGGGGGGGAGGGGAAGGAGGAAGAGAAGGAGGAGTGGAAGGAAAAGAAGAAGCAGGTGTTAACACATACATGGGAGGGAGGTTACGCTGTTCATTATAGTAATTTGGATTCGAGGTTTTTATTTAGTACGTGCTCTGTGGTTTTCTTTTTCGTTATCCACAATATGACACAATGATTGGTAATGCGGCTGTTTGATTCACCGCAATGAAGGGATGTTAGCAGTGATGTGTATACTAGTTTTACCTCCCGCCGCCGCTGCCTCCTCCTCCTTCTCCTCCTCCTCAATTCCTTCTTCCTTTCTTCCCCTACTGTCCTTTTCTTGTTATTACTTTTGAATTCTTCTCGTCCTCTTCTTATTTTTATTTTATTTTTACTCGTTATCTGTTTCATTTTTCCTTTTTTCTTCTTCTCCTTCTTCTTCTTCGTATTCTTCTTCTTCTTCTTCTTCTTCTTCTTCTTCTTCTTCTTCTTCTTCTTCTTCTTCTTCATCTTATTTTTCTTCTTCTTGTGTTGCTCCTTTATCTTCCTGCTCCTCCTCCACCCCCATCAGCGGCTCCTCCCAGCATCCATCCTTCGCCTCCCTACAAGGCGGGTGTTGCGCCGCCTTCTGTACCTGCAGCACAGCCTCCTCACAGGGCAGGTAGCAGGAAGGGATCGCCGCCTCGGGCTGAGTCAAGACGTCGTTAGGAGTGACACCCCTAATGACCTATGTCTCTCTTTGACTCGCCTCATTAACTCTCATTACAAACATGGACGAGGAAAGAGGATTTCATGCCTGTCGGCGGCCGATTCACGAGACCACTGAACAAACTGGACAAAAAAAGCTCACTCAATGGAAGGAGTGGCGCGTTTTCCTGCCGTGTCCAATTGTCTGGTACACGGAGACCCACCGCCGAGCGGGGCACGGGAACACGCTGGCCCCAAAATAAATGCTGGGCCGATATATCTGAGCAGTCTCAGCCAAGATTATTAGATGCATACAATCTGTTGGCTGTGTTCAAGTCTATTAGCGGGTTATGTCTCCAGGTCCAAGATAACCTGGCTGTAAGGTAAAAGCTATTTAGACATATTTGAACACTCCAAACAAACAGAATGAGGTGAATACAGTCCACTGTTTGTTTACTGAAGCCGGTGGCGGGTCGTGGGTCTCCCCGCGCACTGACTGGTCCTAGCTCAGTTTCTTATACGTAATTCTACTCACATATCGATTTTCTGTAAGTTTCTTATATTGATTTATCAATTCAAATACTTAACTGTATTCTCTTTTGCTTTACTCCAAAGTCCTGCTAAGCGCACGGACACACTGTACTACATAGTGTTACAAATTGTTCTCACTTTATATTCTCAAGAACACATTATATTAATTTCTGAGCATCACTGGAAGCATGTGGACAGCGGGTTGTGTAAGTGTGTGTTTACGTCACTCACTACCCGGCTGTGTTCAAATGATAATTATACATCCACATGTAAAAGGCCAGAGACTGTCGCCTGGATATGTAAATTAAATCCCTCAAACATCATGACTCGTCGACGCTTTGAATTGTGAGTGTCTTACTAAATGGCAGGAAACACGACTGCGTGGAAGTATTTGATAAGTTATACCTGATTAAACAGACGCCATCAACAACAACAGTACTAAAGACAATAAGAAGAAGAAGAAGAAGAAGAAGAAGAAGAAGAAGAAGAAGAAGAAGAAGAAATAAGAATCATAATAACAACAACAGCAACCTACGGAATCAAACGGAGAGAGAGAGAGAGAGAGAGAGAGAGAGAGAGAGAGAGAGAGAGAGAGAGAGAGAGAGAGAGAGAGAGAGAGAGAGAGAGAGAGAGAGAGAGAGAGAGAGAGAGAGAGAGAGAGAGAGAGAGAGAGAGAGAGAGAGAGAGAGAGAGAGAGAGAGAGAGAGAGAGAGAGAGAGAGAGAATGGGGAGGAAACAGAACTAGAAAGAAACCAACAAACGATAAAACTAACTCGAAAGCGTCAAAAGCTACATTCCATTGAGAGAGAAATTGCATGAAGGGAAGGAAAGGGAAGGGAAGGGAAGGGAAGGAAAGGAAAGGAAAGGAAAGGGAAGGAAAGGGAAGGGAAGGGAAGGGAAGGGAAGGGAAGGAAAGGAAAGGAAAGGGAAGGAAAGGGAAGGGAAGGGAAGGGAAGGGAAGGAGAGGGAAGGAAAGGGAAGGGAAGGGAAGGAAAGGAAAGGGAAGGAAAGGGAAGGAAAGGAAAGGGAAGGGAAGGAAAGGGAAGGAAAGGGAAGGGAAGGGAAGGGAAGGGAAGGAAAGAGAAGGGAAGGAAAGGGAAGGAAAGGAAAGGAAAGGAAGGGAAAGGAAAGGAAAGGGAAGGGAAGGACAGGTAAGCCAGGTAGAAGGTAAAGCAAACACACACAAAAACAGTAAAACGGAAAAGAAATCGTCCACAAAAGATTACATTTGGAAGGGACATGGAAGGGATAAGTAGAAGAAAAGACTGTGGGAAAGGAAAACGGAGGAGCAAGAAGGATTATGATAAAAAAGGATAAGAGGAAGAATGGAACAATGGGGAAAGGAAAATATGATGATTGGGAAATGAAAGGAGAGAAGGGGAGGCGAGATAGAGAAAAGGAATATAAACAAAAAAAGAAAACTATAGAAGGGCAGGAAAGTCTGGTGAAAAAAAAAGGAAATAGAGTTAGAGGACTAGAAATAGGGAGTGATGGCGATGAAAAGGGAGAGAGAGGGAGAGGAAGGAAGGAGAGACGGGGAGAACTGGAAAGGAGAAGTGGGAATAAAGGAAAGGAAAGATCATGATAAGAGACACTGAGAGATAAAACGAGACAGATAAGGAATAGAAAAGAGGGAATGGAGGTGAAGAATGAGGGAGAGATGAGAAGAATTGAAAAGGAGAAGTGGGAATAAAGGAAAAATAAGAATATAATGGGAGATAATGAGAGAAAGAGCGGGATAGGAAAGGAAGATAAAAGCAGGAATGGACGTGAAGGGAGAAAGGAAAGGGAGTGCAAAGGGTGGAGATACCTCGCCCCCTTCCACTACCTGGGATGGGCGGGGGCCTTGCAGACTCACAATAAATTCGGATTAGCCGCTTAAAGACTTGAATTCATGCGGTGGATCGAAGCTCTTACGCAACGGTGTGAATTTTTGCGGTAGGGGAAGAAAAAAAAAATGTCTATTGTCCATACGTGGGTTATTTTCTGTGATATTTTGGGCGTGGAAATATGCGTGGGATCTAAATATAGTTAACTTTTTTTTTTACAACAAAGGACACGGCTCAATGGCACAAAAAAAGGAAATAATAATAATAAAAAGCCCGCTACTCGCTGCTCCCAATGTATTATAAGGAAGTTAGAAGAAGCCGATATCTGAGTGGAATTACGTATACGAAGTCTCACAATTGATTTCTCGACACATCCATCAATCAATTTAAACATCTATCTCGCTATCTATTTATCTATCACACTATTATTTTATTTCCCTGTTTAAATATGTTTCTATTTTAAAGGCAAAAGGCAAAAAAATGTTATAGATGAATATGAAAAATTTTAACTTTTTGATATGAAACGAGAGATAAGCACACACACACACACACACACACACACACACACACACACACACACACACACACACACACACACACACACACACACACTCCTCCCTCCACTAGGCAAGCGTACGTGCGTGACGAGGTTGATGTCTTTTGTTAGGCCATCCATCATATCGGCCACTCTCTCTCTCTCTCTCTGTATTGAAGGGTTAACATCAACACAAAAGAATATAATCGCCTCCACATTGTCAATTGTCTCCAGGTTTTCTATACACGAATTACGGATGTTAAGATTTTATGAAGCCATTGAAGGAAACTTTGCCCAATATCATTTGTTCTCTCTTTTCCTCCATCGATTATTTTTTTCCTCATAGGCATCAATTGTCTCTCTCTCTCTCTCTCTCTCTCTCTCTCTCTCTCTCTCTCTCTCTCTCTCTCAATTCTGTTTTTAAGGGATGAAAATGAAAATGGAAAGACTTGATATACAACAATTTTTCATATATTTTTTTTTCTTTTCGTTGTCTTTCTTCCGCGTTCCTTTGCCTCGTCATGAAGTCAGTGTTTGTTTGTTTTTATCTCTCCATTCTGCTCTTACCATGTTGACGAAGGTTTTGGTGGTGGTGGTGGTAGTGATGGTGGTGGTAGTGGTGGTGGTGGTGGTGGTGGTGGAGGTGATGAATGAGGAAATGATAAGATGAGAAAAATAAGACAGATGAGAGGAAGAAAAAACGAGAGAAAAAAAGAAAAAGAAGAGAAAAGAGAAAAAGAAGAGGAAAGAAAAGAGAGAAAGAAGAGGAAAGAAAAGATAGAAAGAGAGAAAGAGAGAAAAGAGGAAAGAAAATATAGAAAGAGAGAAAGAAGAGGAAAGAAAAGAGAGAAAGAGAGAAAGAAAAGGAAAGAAAAGATAGAAAGAGAGAAAGAAGAGTAGATAAAGAGAGAAAGAAGAGGAAAGAAAAGATAGAAAGAGAGAAAGAAGAGGAGAGAAAGAGAGAAAGAAGAGGAAAGAAAGAGAGAAAGAAGAGGAAAGAAAAGATAGAAAGAGAGAGAGAAGAGGAAAGAAAAGATAGAAAGAGAGAAAGAAGAGGAAAGAAAAGATAGAAAGAGAGAAAGAAGAGGAAAGAAAAGATAGAAAGAAAGAAAGAAGAGGAAAGAAAGAAAGAAAGAAAGAAGAGGAAAGAAAGAGAAAGAAGAGGAGAGAAAGAAAGAAAGAAAGAAAGAAAGAAAGAAAGAAAAGGAAAGAAAGAAAGAGAGGAAAGAAAGAAAGAAGAGGAAAGAAAGAAAGAAAGAAAGAAAGAAAGAAGAGGAAAGAAAGAAAGAAAGAAAGAAAGAAAGAAAGAAAGAAGAGGAAAGAAAGAAAGAAAAAGAAAGAAAGAAAGAAAGAAAGAAGAGGAAAGAAAGAAAGAAAGAAGAGGAAAGAAAGAAAGAAAGAAAGAAGAGGAAAGAAAGAAAGAAAGAAGAGGAGGAAAGAAAGAAAGAAAGAAAGAAGAGGAAAGAAAGAAAGAAAGAAAGAAAGAAAGAAGAGGAAAGAAAGAAAGAAAGAAAGAAAGAAAAGGAAAGAAAGAAAGAAAGAAAGAAAGAAAGAAGAGGAAAGAAAGAAAGAAAGAAAGAAGAGGAAAGAAAGAAAGAAAGAAGAGGAAAGAAATAAAAAAAAAAGAGGAAAGAAAGAAAGAAAGAAGAGGAAAGAAAGAAAGAAAGAAAGAAGAGGAAAGAAAGAAAGAAAGAAGAGGAAAGAAATAAAGAAAAAAGAGGAAAGAAAGAAAGAAAGAAGAGGAAAGAAAGAAAGAAAAAAGAGGAAAGAAAGAAAGAAAGAAGAGGAAAAAAAGAAAGGAGAGGAAAGAAAAAATAGAAAAGAGAGAAAAAAGAGGAAGGAAAGAAAGAAAGACGAGGATAGAAAGAAGAGGAAAGAAAAGAAAGGAAAAAAAAGAAAAGCGTGAAGTCTACCAAATTACCTTTTTTTGTGCGTGTGCAACATGTCGCTTTCGGCAAAGAGACCGCGCTAATGATGCAGCGGAGGACCATTACAACGCCAAAACAGGCCAAAACAACACAACTAATATCTTCCCCGATCCTCAAGATACTACATAAAGATTTCCTCTCCATTGTCTTCATTTCTGCAGTCAAATTTACCAGCGGAAGACAAGGGTGCATGATTATTAAAGTATCGCAACACACACACACAAAAATAAATATACAGTTACTTTTGTTCCTCAGGTTGGTAACATAGACAGGGAAGGTGAAACAGCCCCTCTCACAAGTAAATCAGGTATGCTTCTCTGACGTGGCAATAGACAGTGAAGGTGCAACAGCCGCTCTCACAGGTAAATTAGGCATGTTTTTTTCTGACGTGGCGATAGACGGTGAAGGTGAAACAGCCCCTCTCACAGGTAAATTAGGTATGTTTCTCTGACGTGGCGATAGACGGTGAAGGTGCAACAGCCGCTCTCACAGGTAAATTAGACATGTTTCTGTGACGTGATAACCTGACACTTCAAATACACAGCTGGGGGGGTTTTGCGTGTGGTCCGCGGGTTTAGTTAGCACACATATATACAAACAAATGGAGACGTTTTTAATCATCTTTACGACCCCTGAATGGAAGAGTGAAGTCGAGGTGAAAACTCTACACGTGCAGCGAACAGGGAAGTCAAATCAATGCCTCTTGGTGGCGCGCTTGGTCAACGCGTAAACAGATATGAAAAATGCTTTGCGATCGTGAATTCAGTTTAAGACGAAAGTATAAACAGACGAGTCAACACAAACCTCGCGGTCCGTAACTACGACACCAAAAAGAATATTAACACTCACCGGAACCGCGTGCAGCCCTCAGGTGCTCGCCGCTAACTTGTCTGGAAAAAGAAGGTAAAATGTGAAAGCCTGAAAATGATTACTAATAAATATGTAATCATTGAGACAAGCGATGGAAGTTATATATCAATTCTCTCTCTCTCTCTCTCTCTCTCTCTCTCTCAGACAGACAGAGACAGACAGAAAACTTGCTATCTCACATCGGTCCTGCATATTAGGTTTCACATAATAACCAAAATAATTATACAGAGAAAAAAAAGACAGCCTCCACGCATCTCTTATTCCACTTAGCCGGGAGGAAGCATAAAACAGCGCGCCTTATTAAACCTTATTAAACCTTCCCTTTGCGGACACGAGCATTAGCACATCGCGCCTTGAAGATTCTCAGATAATTACTCATTCATGTGACCTCTGACCCGCCCTCCTGCCCCCTGACCCCTCGACCCCCTCTCTCCCCCTTTACCTGTAAGTAGATCACAGGTAAGAGTGCTAGGTAAGTATGTAGAGCAGTTACCCAACCTCAACCTTTGCCGCCCCTTCCACACCCTCATTCAACCATCTCCATATCTACCTAACTTCATCTCTCCTGCATGTTCCTTCCTCCGTCTTTACATCCTCTAATATTTGTCTTTATTCAACCCTTCATTTGTCTCTATCCTCCACTTCACCTTTCCCATATATCCATCTCTGAACTCTGCACTCCATCTCCTCTCCCTTCCCACACAAGCATCTCGCCTTCCACTTCCTTCACCTGTTATCGTTTCGCTTTGACGTAAAAAAGGGAGACTGAGAGATGAGAGGAGAGAAAGTGAAGCTGCATCCGGCCCCTTCCATCCAGACACCTGATCTGGGATGGGGCGGATATTGTGAAGTGGAAAGAAGGTAAGAAGAGGCGAGAGGGGGCGTGGAGAGGGCTGGGAGAGGAGGGATGTCACGGTGCAGAGGTAGGAAGAGTAGAGAGCAGAGACGAAGGTGGTTGACGGGGAAGGAAAGCACAAGTCAGACAGGTGTTAAACAGGTAATTGGAGTGGCTGTGATGAGGTGGGCGATTGGGACATTGAAGCAGGTGATACAGGTAAGTTACAGGTGATTACAGGACGGAAGACACGTGATGGACAGAGTAATATGGAACACGGGAGACAGGTAATGCACGTGTTGTTGATGAGTGCTGTGCAGGTAATAGGGCGATCATATACGAAGAGGGGGAGTAAAAAATGCGTGAATGGCTGGGAAAGTGAGGCAGAGGGAGGAAGAGAAAGACAGATAGCGGCGGTTCAGAGACGAGATCAACTAATGGACGAGGAAATGCCGTCAGGAACAATATCGTGTGGGGGAACAATGGACGTGAAAAGTGGAAGCGTAAATAAGACTGATGACAAAAGATAAGACAAAATGAGGTTGACTTGAGACAGGTAAGAAAACGTAATGAGGTGTAACACAGAAACATACTCTAAAATACACAGACAAAACGAGTAAGGAGAAGAGTGTACAGTGAGTCAGATGGCGAGAGTTACGATAGAGATCAGTAATTTGAGGCACAGTCCGGCAAACACTTGATAAAAAAAAAGCAGTAATTCACGGACAAAAAAAATGGATAATGAAACTCAAAACTACGTAGCACTAGACAGGTAAAGAGCCAATTAGGGAAGGTGGAAGGTAAAGGTGGAAGCCAGTGATTAGCGTGCCGTAAGTGGAAACTCATGAACCGTACAAAGCATCAGGCAGGTAAACACACATGCACACCCCGCAGGTAGCTCGCCGCCATGCACAGGTGAAAAATGAATGCAACGGGAAAGACTTTTGCTCTCATTATTGTAAACTACGATCATTACACCTGTTGATTAGTGCAGTGTCAGGTGCTTCCTCTCTCTCTCTCTCTTTATCTATCTCCTTTATCTCTTCTCCTTGTTTCCTCCCTAATTCATTGTTTCCTTTTCCTCACCTATTATGTTTATTACCACTCTTATCTTTCCCTCCCTGGATTACTAGCTTATTTTTTTTCCTTATTCCTTATCACCTTTTATCTTTTTCCCCATCTTCCTCTCACTTTGTCCCCTTGTTCCCTCTGAAATATCTACCCTTCTTCACTCTGCTATTGCCTCAACCTTTCCATCTTCGTTTATCACTATGCCAGACTTTTCGCATTGTTCGTCTCCTCTGTATCATCCCACCCTTTCATGACTTTCTGATTATCTACACTTTCCCGCTCTCCTTCGCTCCGTCCGTCTCGTCCCTCTCTCCCTAACGCACTCCCTTCGCTCTCATGGTTTCCCCGGCGTATACAAAAGCAGTGTGAGCAAACTTCTCCACCAGCCAACTTATCATTTCAACACTCACTATTTTCACGGGAAGCAAGCTAGCAACCGTCCCCCTAACAAGCCCAAAATCATGTGAAAACAATCCAGCTACTATGTGTTTTTCGTGTTTTGGTAATAGACTTCCTCTCGCTGTTACGGAAATAAGTACCGCGACTTTACTTAAGGACACAAGAGGCAGATTGTTACGTCTTATGAAGGTCAGTGAGGAGACATTTTTTGTGTAAGGATTTTTTTGCTTGTTGGAGAAGAGAGGGAAATATATACCACGTTTTTTGAGTGACTATAGTGTTGAATTTTCTAATGTCTATTGAAGGTCAGTGAGAAATTTTTTGTGCAAGGATTTTTTTGCTTGTTGGAGAAGAGAGGAAAATATATACCACGTTTTTGAGTGACTAAAGTGTTAAATTATCAAACGTCTTCATGAAAGGTGAATATCGAGGGTTCATTTAGGGATACAAGTGGGAATTAGTTACGTGTTCTGAAGGCCAGTGAAGATAAAGGACATTTCTGTGCAAGCAAGTTTTGGTCTTTCGTTCCTGTCCGTGGGCGGGTGGGAGGAAGACCTACGAGTATTACATCATCTTAATGGGCTGGACGGGTTATTTCTAGACGCCACCTGTGTGCTCGGGACCTAATTAACCTGTCCAATAACTCTTCCGCTCATTCCACATCTGCTACCTTCCGCTGCTGTTCGTCCTCCTCTTATTCCTCCTCATCCTTCTTCGCGACCGCCATCATCACCACCACCACTGCCATTATCATCCTCTCCTTCTTCCTCTTCCCTCCGCACCATCTTCTTCGTTATTCTTCATCGCCCCTTAACGCGTCTTTCCTTGCCCTTAACACCGTGGTTATGTATATTTATTATGGGATTTACTCTATTTTGTTGTCCAATCTCTGGGCGTTGCTTTATATACCGCGTTGCTGCGTCGGGGGAAGCCATGAAGGAGTGTTTGAACCTTTCTGAACCTTCCTCGAGCCTTTCATCTGAGCAGGCCAGGAAGTATAAGGGTTAATATGCATCGTTATTTTATTTTTATTTTTTTTTACAACAAAGGAGACAGCCGCTTATTGTCTTGAGGAGTGAGTGAGCCGCTAAGTGACTCGATAAAAAGCATTCTGGTAGGGCTGTGGTGGAATGGATGTCTCACTTTGTTTTAATTTAGATTGCTGCCGCTTTTTTTTTTTTTGTGTGTGTGTGTAAGTGGCCTTTAGCATTCTGTTGGGGAAATTATTACCAGACCGGGCTTGTGTTCATTTATATTCATTTTATTTTTTTGGTTTTAGGTTATTTTTAGATTACATGGAAGAACACACACACACACACACACACACACACACACACACACACACACACACACACACACACACACAGCCCTCTCCTCCCTCCTTACACACTAACAATACATAAACATCTACGGGAAATTGACAAACATCCACAAAAGAGTCTAGGAAGTGAAAGGAAAAGCCAAGGGGAGGGTATCTGGACACCTCTCCTCCCGAAATTGACCTCTCTTTCGGCCACCTCTTTTGATTATTTTTACGAACAACGAGTAGCGGGCTTTTCTTTTATTATTGTTTCCTTTTTTTGTGTGCCCTTGAGCTGTCTCCTTTGTTGTAAAAAAAATATACAAACATAAGCTCACATAAGACATAAGCAAACGAGTCTCCCTTTATACCTTCAGTCATCTATCCTTCCTTGCGATCCCTACCTCGGGCCTGGCGTGTGTGGGCTCAGTAAATCACGACCACCTTTGTTGACCGTCCCTTTAAAGCACATAAATCTTGGGTCTCTATTTTTCCTCCCCGTAACTAATATATCGCCCGCCTCCTTTGATAGTGACGCCCGGACTGTGCTGCAGATTAACGCCGCCCGCCGCGAGAGGGAGATCAAGACGAGTATTAGACGTGAAAGGGACGTGGCTACCTTCTTGTGTGTCCTGCAATGCTGTGTGTGTGTGTGTGTGTGTGTGTGTGTGTGTGCTGGGAACGGCTGGATTGGGTTGTGTTTGTATTGTAAGTATGAAATTATCGCTCACCTTCTTTTCTTTCCTGCATATAATGAAAACTAAAACATGGAAAATCTACTGTCTATGTGAGATTCGAGAACAGTTCAAAGCGAGGATCGGTCTTAGGTAGATAATGGAATATAGTTCATGAGAAGACAGTATTTTGGTCACGGAGTTCTTCCTTTTAAGTTTGCGGAAAAGTGGTTAAATATTATGCCACAAATACACGATGTTCTCACTAACAAGGAGAAAGGAAGATGAATATATTTTTTTTGAGCAGCCGTAAGCGAATATTTGTCTCCATAATTAATCACTAAGACAAAGGCAGGAAATTATTACGAAGCTACATTTGAGCCTAACGACGCTCCCACTTTCCCACCGCGCCGATGGAATTATTACAAGATTTTTAAGAGGTGAAAATTGAAATCAATCAGGCGCGAAGTTAACTTGTCAGTCATGGAGACACGCGTGCAAGAAGAATTGTTCCTGCCACTGGGCGTAAACGTGTGAAAAAAACAGTGATGCAAAACAAGTTACTACGATAGGAATATGAAAGAAAATATTACTTCGATAGAAATGTGAAAAAAATTACGACGATAGAAATGTGAAAAAAATTACGACGATAGAATTATGAAAAAAATTACGACGATAGAAATGTGAAAAAAATTACGACGATAGAAATGTGAAAAAAATTACGACGATAGAAATGTGAAAAAAATTACGACGATAGAAATGTGAAAAAAATTACGACGATAGAAATGTGAAAAAAATTACGACGATAGAAATGTGAAAAATTACGACGATAGAAATGTGAAAAAATTACGACGATAGAAATGTGAAAAAATTACGACGATAGAAATGTGAAAAAATTACTACGATATAAATGTGAAAAAAATTACGACGATAGAAATGTGAAAAAAATTACGACGATAGAAATGTGAAAAAAAATTACGACGATAGAAATGTGAAAAAAATTACGACGATAGAAATGTGAAAAAAATTACGACGATAGAAATGTGAAAAAAAATTACGACGATAGAAATGTGAAAAAAATTACGACGATAGAAATGTGAAAAAAAATTACGACGATAGAAATGTGAAAAAAAATTACGACGATAGAAATGTGAAAAAAAATTACGACGATAGAAATGTGAAAAAAATTACGACGATAGAAATGTGAAAAAAATTACGACGATAGAAATGTGAAAAAAATTACGACGATAGAAATGTGAAAAAAATTACGACGATAGAAATGTGAAAAAAATTACGACGATAGAAATATGAAAAAAAATATTACTACGATAGAAATGTGAAAAAAAATTACGACGATAGAAATATGATAAAAAAAACCATTGCCACGATAAAAAAAAAACATGAAAAAGAAATCATTACTACGACAGGAATACAAAAAAAAATATTGCTACGATAGAAATATGAAAAAAATATTACTAAGATAGAAATATGAAGAAGAAAAAACGTACAGCAAAATAAAAAAAAAGTTAACATTTTGACAATACGGAGATTTTTTCAACAGTAAAAAAAAAAATATTGATAAAAAATGTATTCTCTATTTTCCACGTCTATTTACAGGTGAAGGTTAATGGAGTTCTCGTCTTAATTAAATTTTGGGGTAATGCATCAAACGAGACCAGGAAATCGAAGCCATCATAAAAGATTAATAACGTGTGTGTGTGTGTGTGTGTGTGTGTGTGTGTGTGTGTGTGTGTCCCGTCATCGTCCCGGAAGGTCATTCGTACTCTGTTCCCCTCTCTCTCTCTCCTCTCCCTTCTCCCTCTCTCCTCTCCCTTCCTCTACCTATCTTCCTCTTCCTCTCTTCCCTTTCATCTCTTCCTTCATTACCCTTCCTATCCCTATCTTCCTTTAGCTCTCTTCCCTTTCATCGCCTCCTTCATTATCTTTCCCTCCCTGCCCTCTCCTACTTTCTTATCTCCTTTAATTGCCTCCCCTACACTTTCCTTCTCCACTTATCTAACTTCACCATCTGCATTTCAACTCTTTCTCTCCGTTCACGTTCCTTTGATATCCCTTCCCCTCAATTGATATTCCTTCCATATCTTCCATAAAACGTTTAATATCTTCCTTCCTCCTTTGCTCCTGACGTTAAGAGTAGAATTTCACTGCTAACCAAGAAATGATCCAAAAGACGAGTAAAGGAGAAGAAAAAGAAAAGGTAGAAAATAAAAAAAAGGAAAAAGAAAGGAGAGGAAAGGAAAGGAGAGAAGAGAGAAGAGAAAATAGAAGAGATGAAAAGAGAAGAAGAAAAGAAAAAAAAAAGAAAGAGTAGATAGAATAAAAGAAAAAAAAAAGAAAAAAAAGCAGAAAAGAAGAGGAAACAAAAAGAAGAAAAAGAAGAAAGAGGAGGATGAGAAGGAGGAAGAGGAGGAACAGTAGCAACAGCAGGAGGAGAGACCACGGTATTTCCTGCTTAATCCACTCAAGACGAAGGAGGAGGGAGGAGCAGTAGGAAAGGAGAAGGAGAGGAGGAAAAGGAAAAGAAAAAAAGAAGAAAAGAAAAAGGAGGAGGAAGTGGAGGAACAGTAACAGCAGCAGGAGGAGAGACTACGGTATTTCCTGCTTAATCCACACAAGACGAAGAATGAGGAGGGAGGAGAAGGGGAGGAGGGAAGGGGCCCACGCTGCTTCGCCACGCACAGGTGAGACTCGCTACCTGTGGAGGGTCTTGCAAGTGATTAGAGAATTAAATCACGGGGCCGCTGGTGGAAGGACTGCGTTTTCTTTATTGTGATACTAATTCTTGCGATCATGGCACCGCAGCCACCCCACAAATCCTTCAATTATTGGCCAAATTTATATACTTTTTACTGCACTTCCTTCGTAACCTGTTCAGACGCCTGCTGATCGTTTGCTAACAACGCCGTAAATTCTCCCGCACTGATATCGCCGAATCGGTTATTTATGTGCAGGGGGGACTTCGCTGTTTATTGTGTTTACATTTTTAACCTGGTAGCTGCGGGGATCATGCTTCTTAAAGGACCCTCTAAGCGAGAATAGTGAGAAAAAATCATCACTCACGCAAACCATTTCATAATATATATCAACGCATTTGTGATCAGTTTGTGCATCATCTATTTTGGGGGGTTTATATCATGGCACAAATTTGGCCCGGGTTAAGTCTCCCCTCGACTAACTGAATTCGTTTAAAGTGTTTCTGTATCATCTGTTATGAGTGCGTTATCTTGGCAATATCTGTTAATGACAACGGTTAACTTCAAAATGTTGGTAATATAATCATTTTCATGCAGAGGAATTTTCTAACTTAGTTTTATATAATATTCTCAAGTCTTTCAAACATCAAAGAGAAAAAACAACCGCAGTTATTTTTCCCCTAAAACCTAATTAGAAAAAGCCTCACAATAGCTTCATAAATTCTTAATAGGAACATTATTTATAGTCTTCTTTCCTCTCCGTGCATTCAACGTTTTCTTTTCCTCTATTTCCTAGACAAAATTAACAAGCCGCCTAATGAATCTTCCAGCAAACACGTTATTTACAACTTCCTTTCTTCGTACACATTGCTCCATTCGGTCTTTCTTTTGTTTCGTCGACAAAATATACACACACACTGTACTTCCCCGGCGACCCATTCACATGTCCATTACTACGCCCGCAACGCCGCGATATATCATCCATTAGGCAAGCGCACATTCGTCATCGGCGCGTCACTCCCCTTACAACACAAACCAACCTGTACACGGCCTTATTCTTGGACTCTGGATGTATCTATGCACACGAACAATACCCTCCCTTGTAATGTATTCAGATTGCCTATTAATCTATCTTGGTATTGGAATGTATATTATGAATCCCGCACAATGTGAATGGATACTTATGCCCATCAAGAGAACGTCCCCCGCGGAGTAGTCAGGAGTCACATCGCTGGGAATCAAAACTACACAGAAACAATTGACACTCTGCAAACATAAATATCAGCTTCCTTTGTCCACAGCTTGATGCCGACTGTAAAGCTCTCCTCGGAAATCAATATTCGCCTCACACGAAGCTTATATATCATCTTTAATTTAGTGTTATCTACCGCAGTCGATTCAAACGCCTCAATATACTCGTAAATAAACCTCAGACGAACACACTGCGACCATTACTCCAAGCCTTTGTCTGAGATTTTCCACTCGCTTCCCGGCTTTAACACTCGATATTCACGTCACATCCCGCATATCCTTCACTCGTATCCTAGTGTTATCAATCCATCGCCAATACCACACGAGCTGATAGAGAAACGCTATCAGAGGGATCTCCTATAACTCCTTCCCCCTCCTGTCTCTCCGGTATATGACCACAGATGTTGTGCCGACTAAACGAAACCTTCCAACCTTATCAGAGGGAGGGATGCCGGCCACAGGTAAGGAGGGAAGGTGAGGGGCGATGAGCTGATTGATTGCCCGGCCAGGTAACCCTTCGTGGCTCCATTGACAAATAGAGAAAAAGATAATTAATCCAGGTAGAGGCAGGTGTGTGGCATACCGCGGATGGGGGGAGTTTGCCTTTTTTAATCAGTATTGTGAGACTCCTAACCGTAATGCGAGTGTAAATATAGGAACTTATGAGTGTATATATAAAATTGAATACGAAATAGGAGAATAAAATCTTGATGCAAAGTGAAAACCGGGAAAAAAATAGGAAAATACACAATGAGAATAAAGATAGAAACGTGAATACAGAGATAGATAGATAGATAGATATAGATAATGAGAGAAATAAGAGAGAGGGTGGGAGAAAAAGAGAGAGAGGGAGAGAGAATAGCCGTTGCCCCCACCCGGAAAAAAAATAAAAATAAAAAACACAATGAGAATAATGATAGAAACGTGAATAAAGAGACAGATAGATAGATATAGATAATGATAGAAACAAGAGAGAGGGTGGGAGAAAGAGAGAGAGGGAGAGAGAATAGCCGTTGCCTCCCCCCCCCCCCCCCCCTGTGGCTCCATCATTCATCTTTGCTGTGATTAATAACTCTCGCTGGCCGCAGGTATCCTCTCGCACAGGGCGGGTAGACTTTCATATTGATATCCCCGGTTGGTCGCGTCAGGGGCGTGATTAATATATGCTTCCTTCCTTCCTTCCTTCCTTCCTTCCCTTCTTCCCTTCCTTCCTTCCTTCCTTCCCCTGTTTCCTTTCTTCTTCTATCCTTCCTCTATCCTTTCTCTATCCTTCCTTCCTTCCTTCCCTTCTTCCCTTCCTTCCTTCCTTTCTTCCCTTCTTCCCTTCCTTCCTTCCTTCCCCTGTTTCCTTTCTTCTTCCCTTCCCTTCCTTCCTTCCTTCCTTCTCTTCCTTCCTTCCTTCCTTCCTTCCTTCCTTCTCTTCCTCCCTTCTCTTCCTTTCTCCCTTCTCTTCCTTCCTTCCTTCCTTCTCTTCCTTCCTTCCTTCATTCCTTCCTTCCTTCCTTTTCTTCCTTCCCTTGTTCCTTCCTTCCTTCCTTTCTCCTTACTTCCTTCCCCCGTTCATTAGATCCTTCCTTTCTCCCTCTGTTCCTTCCTTCCTTTCTTTGTTCCTTCTTTCCTTCCTTCCTTTCTTCCCAATTCTTTCTTCCTTTCTTCTTTCTTTCCTTCCCTTTTTCCTTCCTTCTTCCCCTTGCCCCTTCCCTCCTCCCTTCCTTCCTCTTTCCTTCCTTCCTTTCTTTGTTCCTTCCTTGCAGTCTTTCTTTAATCCCTACCTCCCTTCTTTCATTTCCTACCTACCTCTTACTCCTTCCTTTCTTGACTAAATACTTGCATAGATTTTTAATTCATTCATTCTTCATTATTTCCTCATTTATAACTTCATCCTTTTCTCTCTCCCTCCCTCTCTTCCTCCCTTCCTTTCTTCCCTCTTACATTCTCATATTTTCATTGCAAGTGATTATCTATTTTTTCTTTCTTCCCAAATTCATACACATAATATTTCTAAGCAACTTCATTTAGGTTTTAACACTCTCTCTCTCTCTCTCTCTCTCTCTCTCTCTCTCTCTCTCTCTCTGCATTCATTTCATTAACCGCTTTCACATCCTTCATATATTTCGTTTATTTTTATCGTTTCCTTTTCGTTAACTCTACTTTCTATTCTCTGCTTCCTCACCTTTGGCTTCTCTTCCTCATTATCCTCCTCTCCTCCTCCTCCTCCTCCTTAATTCAGCGAGAGAGCGAGAGAGAGAGAGAGAGAGAGAGTGAGAGGGGGAGAGAGAGAGAGAGAGAGAAAAAAAAATAACTTCATGACACAGATAAGATCGCAACTAAGATATATATAATGCCTTAATAAGCATGCAGGTGTCAGTTCGGGCTCAGTGAGGTAAGAGATAAAGGTGAGCGGGAGACAGAAAAATATAACAGCGAGTGAGAATATTAATGCGTGATCAGCAGCTGACGACTCCTCCTCCTCCGCCTCTTCCTTTTCCTCTTCCTCCTCCTCCTCCTCTTCTTAGTCCACCTCCTCCTCCTCTTAGTTCTTCTTCTCCTCCCGTTTTTTTCTCTTCATCATCGTCATCTTCATCAATATCATCATCATTATCATTCTCAATCTACAACATCCTTCTCTTTCTGTTAGTCCACCTCCTCCTCCTCCTCTTCCTCTTCCTCCTCCTCTTAGTCCTGCTCCTCCTCCTCTTCTTTCTCTTCATCATCGTCATCTTCATCAATATCATCATCATTATCATTCTTAATCTACCACTTCCTTTTCTTTCTGTTAGCCCTCCTCCTCCTCCTCCTCCTCCTCCTCCTCCTCCTCCTCCTCCTCCAATTCCTCATTCTCCTCCTCCTCTTCTTTCTCTTCCTCCTCATCATTATCATCACCAAATCCACATCCTCCTCTTCCTCTTTCTATTAGTCCACCTTCTCCTCTTTCCTCCTCCTCCTCCTCCTCCTCCTCCTCTTCTTCCTTCTTGCCCTTCTCTCCCTCCTCCGTGATATTAGTGATGATAAAAGATCTTTAATCATTGATGAATTGAGTTGAAATCGATTTACACACACACACACACACACACACACACACACACACACACACACACACACACACACACACACACACACACACACACACACACACACACACACACACACACACACACACACACACACACACACATAAAAAAAAAAATATTACACATTTCACAACTATTTCCTGTTTTAATACTCTGCCTCCTCCTCCTCCTCCTCCTCTGCTCTTCTTTCCACTGGGGACGTGACTTATTTTTTGCCTTTTTTTCTCCGCCAAGGTCGCTGCAAACGGTCACTTTCAGACGCTTTGCAAAGTTTCACTCACGGCGTCAAGCGAAGAGATCAACAAAGCCACTCACGCCAAGGTGGACGAGTTTCTCCGTTATGATGGATGGGTCTCTCTCTCTCCCTCTCCCTCTCCCTCGCCCTCAGAAATCAACAACAAAAAAAAGCAGCGAAAACTCTCTAAATTATAACTCCTCGTAAGACCTCTCGCGCGCCCTCACTCGAAACAATATGTAATTCACTGAAAAGAAAAAAATCGTGCATGCAGTGAGGAAGAGGCAGACGTGTGAGACCCGACTTCCCAGGTAATCAGAAGAGGGATTGGCAAAGTATAGGTGTTGAGGCGAGGGTGGCGGGGCGGGCACGCGGTGAAATCTCGGAGGAGGAGAATTCGATGAGAGGGAATAACAATGTTTTAGCGAATTAGGTATTGCAAAAAAAATTATATAAGTAAGGTTACCACGAAATCAGGTTACGTTGCTAAGAAGATGAAGTTAAGAAAGAGACAGAAAGTGAAGGAGGAGCAGTAGAAGGAAATTGTTTTAGCGAATTGAGTATTGGGGAAATTTTATATAAGTAAGGTTACCGCGAAATCAGGTTACATCGCTAAGAAGGAGAGGAAGTCTAACAAGGGAACAGAGGAGCATTAGAAGGAGATTGTTTTAGCGAATTGATTATTGCAGAAAATTTATATAAGTAAGGTTACCACGAAATCAGATTACGTTGCTAGGGAGAGGAAGCTAACAAAGAGACAGAAAGTGAAGGAGGAGCAGTAGAAGGAAATTGTTTTAGCGAATTGAGTATTGGGGAAATTTTATATAAGTAAGGTTACCACGAAATCAGGTTATGTTGCTAAGGAGAGGAAGCCTAACAAAGAGACAGAGGGTGAAGGAGGATCATTAGAAGAAGCTTAGCGAATTACGAAAGAGAAAGAGGATGAATGTGTAGAAACAGTAGAGAAACGGAAGAGAGAGAAATGGGATGCTGAAAGAGATGATGAAGGTGGAGGAAGAAACAATGTGGCGGAAAAGTATAGAGTGGGAGCTTCAAATTAGGCGGCATAAAAGAATGAAAGGAAAAAGTTGCGCTACTCCGTGACTGAGAAAATTCGGAACAATGATTATCAGGCGGGAAAATAACGTGGCAACAACATGTCAGGGAAATTGAGAGAGAATGAAGAAAAGAATAAGGAAAAACTAAAAAATGTAAATAAGTAGATGATAAAAAGAAGATGTATGGTAAAAAGGAAGGTGAATTCTTTTGTGAGTGAGAGGTAATGACAAAAAATATGGGAAAACTCAAAAATATATATAAAAAGATAAAAAAAAGAGGAAGAATGCTGCAGAGGGTAAGTTTGTTTTTTGTTTTTGTTTTTAGAATGAAGTATTATCAAAGTGAGTTATATGATTTAAAAACGAAAACCACAGATCACATGGATGGAACAGATATGGATGCAGTGTGGATGACGGGAGATTAGCGAGTGAGAGCAGTAAACTTTGTCTTGTGAGATTAGATATGGAAAACAATTATCAACTTGGAAATGTGTGTAGATAAGGAAGTAAGGATAAAAGACGTAACTGAAGTGAAGGCTGTGAATTGGGATGCCTGTGAGAGCGTCTGCCTGTTATAGTATGTGTCCTCTAGGGGCGGCTGTATGTGTGAGAGGCGGATATGCACCGTTGCCAAATTGTCGTACTCAGAGCATAGTATTTAACGGTTTCTGACGCCTAACTATTGCCAAGAAACATCAGGAATTAACTATTTTAACGATAACTATAAGTGAATCTCCTTATTGGGGTCCACGAGACAGTTTTTTGGGTCGAAGGTCGGTAAATATAAGAGGCTGAGTAAGACAATCTGGGACCGTTGCGGGTATTTGAGTGAGTGCGTGTGAATAGCCTGTGAACGTGAAAATAAGTGTGGATATGAACGTAATCGGGAGAGAATGGAATCGAACTTTGAATTTGAATGACCTGAGTAGTATTGAATGTCTTTTTCTCTTCTTTTTTTTATTCTGTCTTTTCTGTCTCTTTCCGTCTATCCGTCTCTCAGTCTCCGTCTCTCAATTTGTCTCCCTCTGTCTGTCTTTTCTCTTCTTTTTCTGTGTTTTTTCTGTCTTTTCCGTCTGTCCATCTGTCCATCTCCGTCTCCCAATCTCCGTCTCTCATTTTTGTCTCTGTCTGTTTGTATGTGCAAGTCTATGTGTTGTGGCGGTGCATGAGTTGTAGAGGTCATGAGTGTGGAAATACGTGCGTGAGTGTGGGCGTAGAGTTGGCTGTACGGAGGCGGGTGGGTGGAGGTCGAGGTACAATAATGTGGGGCTGGAGTGGGCCTCGCTGTGGTGCGCCCGTAACACAGCCGGAGGTGAAGGAGGGCAGCGTCACCCCGCATATGGTATGTTGGCCTCTGACTTTGAAATAGTGTGTGTGAGAAAATAAAGCTACCTTGCCATTAGTCGAGGTCATATGTAAATGGGGGAGCCACGCTGGGACTCTCTTCTGCGGTGTTCTGTCTGGCCTGCTATGTGTTCTGGGGGCAGCAAAGTAGTGTTCAGTAGCGTCAAGGAGTCTGTTACAGGGCTCAAAAAGTGTTCCGGGGTAGCGTGAATTAAAGGATCCAACACACTCTGACGGTATAGAGTGTTCCGGGTTAGTCTAATGAGATCCAGGCGTGAATTAAAGAATCTAACACTCTCTGACGGTATAGAGTGTTCCGGGTTAATTTAATGAGATCCAGGCGTGAATTAAAGAATCTAACACGCTCTGATGGTATTAAAAAGTAGCGGAGTGACTTGTAAGCGGTGGTGTGGATAAGAAACAAAAGCAATCTCCAGTGCGTCGCTATTAAGTGCTAAATCAGGAAGCGCAACAAGACGTTCATACGAGACTGTTAACGAGATGGGGATGAAAACTATACTCAGGCGAAGCAAAACGTTACTTAAATGCAGAATAACATGCGGCCAACATTGAACAACCACATGAAGATAGAAAAAGTGGAGCAAAAAATATAATAATACGTAGAACAAGGAAGGGATTCATACGAGACTGTGTTAACGAGATGGGGATGAAGACTATATTCTGGCGAAGCAAAACGTTACTTAAAAGCAGAATAAGATGCAGCCAACACTGAACAACCACATGAAGATAGAAAAAGTGGAGCAAAAAAAATAACAATACGTAGAACAAGGAAGGGGTTCATACGAGACTGTGTTAAAAGGCAAAACATAACTTAAAAGCAGAATAACATGCAGCCGACATTGAGAAAACAGATGAAGATAGAAAAACTTGAGCAAAAACTAAGAACACGTAGAACAATTCAATTTATAGAAAGTGTAAAAAAAGAGGTTGGCCCAGACTGCAAGGCGGCGGCTGCACTTAAACTCCAGGTACAGAAATATAAAGTGTATTTACGTTTAGGCATCCGCGACTTGCCCCGCTGTCTGCTCTTTAAGGAAACTCGTATTATTTATGTTCATGTGGGAAAGAGCAAAAAGGTGGCGGCCGGCTGACTTACAAGGTGGAGGGAAGGTAAGCAGTGGATGTAGTAGTGGAAGGAAGGACATAGGAACGAGAGGAAGGAGACGAGTGGGAGAATGGGAAGTTAGGGAAGATGGAAACTAAATAAAGGGGTCAAAAGTAGATAGGATGTTACGGAGAGGAGAAGTTGGTAGCATGATAAAATGTGATGGCAAAAGTTGAGGATAAGAAGTGAAAAAGAATATATGGGAAAGGAAAGGAAGAAGTGGAATAAAATAAGAGATGGAAAGTAGAAAGGGAGAGAAAAGGAAGAAGTGGATAATTAAATAAGAGAGATGGGAAGCAGAAAGGGAGAGGAAAGGAAGAAGTGGATAACAGAAAAAGAGAAATGGGAAGCAGAAAGGGAGAGAAAAGGAAGAAGTGGATAATGGAATAAGAGAAATAGGAAGCAGAAAGGGAGAGGAAAGGAAGAAGTGGATAACATAATAAGAGAGATAGAAAGCAGAAAGGGAGAGGAAAGGAAGAAGTGGATAACAGAAAAAGAGAAATGGGAAGTAGAAAGGGAGAGGAAAGGAAGAAATGGATAACAGAAAAAGAGAAATGGAAGTAGAAAGGGAGAGGAAAGGAAGAAGTGGATAACAGAAAAAGAGAGATGGGAAGCAGAAAGGGAGAGAAAAGGAAGAAGTGGATAACAGAAAAAGAGAAATGGGAAGCAGAAAGGGAGAGAAAAGGAAGAAGTGGATAACAGAAAAAGAGAAATGGGAAGTAGAAAGGGAGAGGAAAGGAAGAAGTGGATAACAGAAAAAGAGAAATGGGAAGCAGAAAGGGAGAGGAAAGGAAGAAGTGGATAACAGAAAAAGAGAGATGGGAAGCAGAAAGGGAGAGAAAAGGAAGAAGTGGATAACAGAAAAAGAGAGATAAGAAGTAGAAAGGAAGAGTAGAAGAAAAAGTGGATAACAGAAAAAGAGAGATGGGAAACAGAAAGGAAGAGGAAAGGATGAAGCGGGAAGTAGAATAAGGAGAGAAGGGAAGCAAAAAGGAAAAGGAAAGGAAGAAATGGATAAATAAATAAGAGAGATGGGAACTAAAAAGGAAGAGGAAATGAGGAAATGGATAAAAGAATAGAAGATGGAAAGGAAGGAGCCGCTACAACACTCCTGATTCAACACAGTGATAGCAAGGGAAGGCTTTTATGTTTTATCTGTACCATCCGTCACAGACTTTCACAGCTTTACAACCGCCACCAATAAACACTGGAAACACGGCACATCCATTCAGGGAGAGCGAAGCAAGAAAGCAACAACAGTGGCGCCAAATTGAAATCGTTTATACCCTCAGCATTAGACCTATTGAAGCATTTTATGACTTAATCTTGTTTTGAGTTATGTGTGATATTAATCTTTCTTTCGTGGAGGAAGGGAGTTACTTGTCTTGAATATTAGAAGTCACAGTTGCCTTGAGCTAAGAATTTCCCAAGCGGCAGAATTTATGACCCTAGGTGTGTGTGCGTGTGTGTGTGTGTGTGTGTGTGTGTGTGTGTGTGTGTGTGTGTGTGTGTGTGCATCAACGACCTGGAGGCTGCATCTTGACGTATCTTCATCTCCGCCGCTTTCCATCACATCTTTAGTAGCGAGTTCTTTGGTACCATGTCCATATTTACATCCCGGAAGCACTAAGGAAGAACTCGTAGCATTGACCCCATGTATCTGTGTCTGTGTGTGTGGGGGGGAGGGTGGGGGGTTGTCTCGTAGTTGCCTTTGACGTGTTTATGGCGTCTTCCTCTTAGGGTCCTTTGTGTAAAAAATTTATAGTTGTTTACGCGTTCAGTCCCTCGCAGGAGACGGCAAAGATTCGGGCTGTGTTATTATTTTCTGCTTTCTTTGTCTCCTGTCTTCAAGCGCCTGGTGACAATCCCCTCTCCCCTCCCCTCGTCTGTAAGTCATGCCAACGTATACCCTGTCTGGGGGAGGCTGAGGCTGCTTCCGTTTGCCTCATTACGCGCAATTAGCATTCACCTGTGGCCGCCGGAGCCCGACACACCTGCAGACAAAAGATGATTCACTCCTGCACTCTTTCTCTACCGGAAGGGAAAGCTAACCAAACTAATTTTTTTTTCTCTTCCCCCCCTCCCTCTCTCCCTCTCCCTCTTCTTCTCCCTCTCTCTCCCTCTCCCTCTCTCACAAATCAGTGTGTCAAGGACTTCCACTGCCTCTGATAATCACGACAGCCAGGTAACAACAGCAGCAGCCCGCCAGGTAAGCAATCAGGCCGCAGGTGTTCTCAACGGAGCAACCACGACCCCCACCACCACCACCACCACCACCACCACCACGACGATGAGATGGGGGAAAAAATAAAGCGGTAGACGATGCCACAAGAAGCCTCGCGGTTGATGTGTAATCGTGGAAATTTCCCTGCAACTTAAGGTAAATGGGGAGGCTTAACAAGGGGCATTAGGGAGCGCTTCCTCTGGCAAGAAAAAAAAAGGGGGGGGGGGAAGATATAAAAAGAGGGAAAGGAAAAAAGTGACACTGGTAATCCGTCACTCAGACACACACACGATATGCAGACAGGGAAGACAGACAGATAGACAGACAGACAGACACAAACAGAGAGACAGAAAGACAGACAGACGGACAGACAGACAGACAGACAGACAGACACATACACACACGCCATGCAGACAGGGAAGATAGACAGACAGACAGACAGACAGACAGGGAAAAAAGTAATATAAAAAGGGGAAAAAAACTGAGAGGTAATCGGTCACTCACTCACAAATACGCCATGCAAACAGGGAAGACAGACAGACAGACAGACAGACAGACAGACAGACCCCCCCCCCCCCCCAAACACACACCACAGTACACCTGCCCATATTAAGACCAGGTGGACGGATAGCGGCCAGTCACATAACCGCCCGTGAATTACTCTGGACTTGAGAAACACCGCAATTACACCGCTCTGGACTTTTTGCTGGGACACTTTCCGACACTTACCCGCTCCCCTCCCACTCTCGTCCTTCCCCTGATACCTCCCCCTCCTCCTCCTCCTCCTCCTCCCTTCCCCCGAGCCAGGTACTGTGACTGGCGGAATACGCGGAGTTGAATGGACTTCTCCGCATATGTTTATCTTCATTTTACGGTGTTTGTGAAGATAAGGTGTAGCCAGGTGTGTGTGAGAGAGGGGGGAAAAAGTTGGAAAGTTTCGTTTAGTCGGCGCAACATCTGTGGTCATATGCCGGGGAGAGACAGAAGGGGAAGGAATTATAGGAGAAGGAAACAGATCCCAGGAGACGGGACACAACCCCCGATTAATACCTGGTACCTATTCACTGCTGGGTGGACAGGGCGTGAGAGAGGGGGGAGGTTACCTGTATGTGGATATGAGTGGCTAGTAACTTCAGGTAAGCTAATGGGAGAATGTGGAAGGAGGATAGAAATAAAGAATAAAGGAAGGAGAAAGGAAGATTAGGAGAATAAGGGGGAGATGGAAATAAGAAAAAATGAGAAGGGGGAGAAAAGGGAGAACGATTAGGTTAGGTTAGGTTAGGTTAGGTTACCTCCATGATTAAGATAGTGAAGCAAAGTAGAGATGAAGGGAGATAGGAAGGAAGGGGGAGGAAAAAAGGGAAGGTGTGTTGGGTGTGTGAATGGAATGTGCTGTAATGGAATGGAATGGAACGGAATGTGAAGAGTAAGGTAGGGAAGGAAGGAAGGAAGGAAGGAAGGAAGTGCATGAGGGAAGGGAGGATGAAGATAATGGGAAGAAAAGAACAGAAGAAGGAAGGAAAGTAAGGTAAGGAAGGAAGGAAGGAAGGAAGTGGATGAGGGAAGGCAGAATGAAGGTACACGGAAGCAAAGAACAGAAGAAGGAAGGAAAGTAAGGTAGGGAAGGAAGGAAGGAAGGAAGGAAGTGCATGGGGGAAGGGAGGATGAAGATATAGGGAAGAAAAGAACAGAGGAAGGAAGGAAAGTAAGGTAGGGGAGGAAGGAAGGAAGGAAGTGCATGAGGGAAGGGAGGATGAAGATAAAGGGAAGAAAAGAACAGAGGAAGGAAGGAAAGTAAGGTAGGGAAGGAAGGGGGAAAGGAAGTGGATGAGGGAAGGCAGAATGAAGGTACACGGAAGCAAAGAACAGAAGAAGGAAGGAAAGTAAGGTAGGGAAGGAAGGGGGAAAGGAAGTGAATGAGGGAAGGGAGGACGAAGATATACGGAAGCAAAGAACAGAAGAAGGAAGGAGAGTGAGATGAATATGCAGGAGTGATGAATCGAAGTAGATGACACTCCATGAAGCCAAGACGAAGGACACGAGGTAATTGGGCTTTCGAGGTTCGCGTGTCCGCCTGAGAATGCAACACCTGGACGGAGGGTGTATCAAGGTGTATTAAGGTGTTTCAAGGTGTTTCAAGGTGCGTGCCAACCCTCACGGAATATTAATGAAGCGAAGGAAAATGTAAAGAATGTGAGAGATACGGAAGCAAACACTGAAGGACGAAATAAGGTTCTCTCTCTCCCTCTCTATCTTCTCTCTTCTCTCTTCTCTCTCTCTCTCTCTCTCTCTCTCTCTTTTCATTATTGTTATATACGTGTGCAAATGGCCTGTCCTCGGCACCTCCCTTCCTCATTCCTCCTCCTCCTCCTCCTCCTCCTCCTCCTCCTCAGGCCAACTTCTAATGTGATTATCCATGCTGTCCGTCGGTCCAAACCACTGCCACCATTACCGTTTTATTACTCTCGTAAATAGTCGTTCTTACGAGCTGTGTCGCCTCTCCGCCACAACACGCAAGGGGGGGGAGAGGGGGGATGAGGGGAGGAAGGAGAGGGATGGGGGGGAGGGTGGGAATGAGGGAGTGTCAGGTAGGGAAGAAAGGAAGGAAGGTGTGTGGGTGGAAGGAAAGAAGGAAGGAAGGAAGGTGTGGCGGGGAAGGAAAGAAGGAAGGAAGGAAGGAAGGTGTGTGTGGGTGGGTGGGAAGGAAAAAGAGAGGAGAGGAGGGAGGAAAAGAAGTGTAAGATAGGGAAGGAAGGAAGGAAGTGGATGAGGAAAGAATGAAAGGGAGAAGGTAGGATGAAGGCATAGGGAAGGAGGGAGGAAGGAGAGGAGGGTAAATATGAAGGAGTATCAGGTAGGGAACGAAGGAAGGAAGTGGATGAGGGGAGAAGGAAAGGGGAAGGGAGGAGGAAGGTATACGGAAGAAAAGAACAGCAGAAGTAAGGAGGAAGGAAAGATGAATGAGAAATGATAGATGAAAAAGAAGAAAGGAGAAGTAGAGAAGAATTAAAAGGACAAAAGGTGTGGGTAAAAGAGATGATTAGAGATGAAGGAGTTAAGAAATAGAGGAAAAGGAGAAGTGTAAGAAAGATTGAAGGAATGAAAGTGGAATGCAGGAAGGAGAGGAGGTGAAGGAAAAATGGATGAAAAAAAAGGAGAAAATGAGGGGAGGAAAGGAAAAAAAGGATAGGAATAAAGAATAAGGGAAGGAAAAAGGAAGGTTAGGGGAATTACAGGAAGATGGAATTAAGAAAAAAATGAGAGGAGGGAGAAAACGAAGAAAAATCAGGATAGTGAAGGAGAGAAGTAGAGATAGATGAGGGAAGATAGGAAGAAGGAAGGAAGGAAAAAGGAAGGTTAGGGGAGTTACAGGAAGATGGAAATAAGAATAAAATGAGAGGAGGGAGAAAACGAAGAAAAATCAGGATAGTGAAGGAGAGAAGTAGAGATGGATGAAGGAAGATAGGAGGAAGAAGGAAGGAAGGAAAAAGGGAAGGTTCAAGGAAAGAAGGAGAAAGTATAAGAATGAAGGAGAGAAGCAAGGATGAGTGAAGAAGGTAAGAATGAGGGAAGAAGGGAAGATTGAAGGGAAGAGGAGGGAAAACAAGAGAAATAGAAGAGAATGAAGGATTAGGATAGGATTAGGATAGAGATGGATGAGGGAAGATAGGAAGAAGGAAGGAAGGAAAAAGGGAAGGTTCAAGGAAAGAAGGAGAAAGTATAAGGATGAAGGAGAGAAGCAAGGATGAGTGAAGAGGGTAACATAAGGGAAGAAGGGAAGCTTGAAGGGAAGAGGAGGGAAAACAAGAGAAATAGAAGAGAATGAAGGATTAGGAAAAGAACACAAAAGGAAGCGGTATAAGAGGAAAGCAGAGAAAGGGCAAGATCGTATGAGGGAAGCTTTTTTATGGTCCAAGTTTGCATCGTATCGTAACTTAGACGCCACAACACTTCTGCTACAACCACACAACCACACACACACACACACACACACACACACACACACACGATTCACACACCCTCCACCATCTCACACGCACGCACATTCTCAGAAAAGCTATAACGTTGAACATATATAAAAAAAAAAAGATTGGCACTGAGCCTCCACATTCTCACTCGACCACTTTTATTACCAAGAGTGACGGTGATTTACGTTTTGCCGAAGAGCTGAGCCGCCAATCACGACCCAAGCTTCCATTATTTACGAGTTGGAGAATAAGTAAAATAAAGAAAAAAATATATGTGCAGAGGTTATAAATATCCAAGGGTTGTTGTTTTTTCAATGATTTTTATACGACTCAAAGCCTAACAGAATCGTGGTTTATTTTTTTAGGGATATGGAAAGCTCGTAAGATTGAACCTGTGATGGCGGAGAGGTAGAAGAGGGAGTGGGAGTATTAAGGGAGTGTCGAGGGAGTGTTCTTGGGAATATTGAGGGAGTGCCAAGTTAAGGGAGTGTTGACGGAGTGTTGTAGAGGGAGTGTTGCTGGGAGTATTGAAAGCATCGATGTTGGAAATGTTCAAGGCATGTCTTACGGGAGTGTTGCAGGGGTGTTGAGAGTGTTCTTAAGGAAACATTGAGGAGTTATGTTGCTGGATTGTTACGTGTGTTGTCTTAGGTAAATGGATGAAGAGATCGACGGGTATGAAAAAACAAGAAAACAAAACAAATGCAAAAAGACAGCTGCCACAACCATCACCACCAGAACCACCATCATCAGAAAAACAACAGCATCAAAAACACAAACAAAACAGCCATAAAAAAACAAAAGACAACCTACCGCTGTTATCGTTCACCCGGTCACGTTATTTTCTTCTTGTCGTGTTTCTTCTTGTCTCACCAACAACAAAAATATCAAGCAAAACAAACATCCATAAAAAAACACACAACCTACCGCTCTTATCGCTCACTCGGCTACGTTATTTCCTCCCTGTCGTGTTTCTTCTCGTCTCGCCCGTCACGCAGAGGCTTCTATATTGCATCACGGAACCCTCTGTGCGGAACTGCGGAACGGCGCGGCAGAGGAGGCCTGGGAAACGGTGAATGAGATGAGTGAACAGTGGGAAACTAGGAATGACAAAACCCACCGTCATTTTTCTTCGTCTCAGCCTCCCAAGTCTGTGTGTATGGATTGGAACGGTGACTCTGGACTGCGATGCTGGATGGAGTGGACTGGACGCGATGGGGATACAGGCAAATAGGGATGGAATGGGATGCTACTGATAGGTAATGGGATGAAATGGTAGGGTATGAAGTTGAATTGGGATGGAATGAAACAGAATTGAGTGAAAGGAGATGAATGCTGGATGGAGTGGACTGGACGCGATGGGGATACAGGCAAATAGGGATGGAATGGGATGCTACTGATAGGTATTGGGATGAAATGGTAGGGTATGAAGTTGAATTGGGATGGAATGAAACAGAATTGAGTGAAAGGACATGAATTAAGTGGTTTGACATCGGTTATAATGAAAGATACTAGAAATGATATACGTGTTTACCTTCATAACTATTCCGTTTCACATTTGGCTGCAATACTACTGGAAAAACAACATTGTATTGCACAGATCATTCCTCAGCAAAACATAACATCACACTCACGCACACACACACAAAAAAACACTCTTCTCCACACACACACGCACACACACACCACTTCAAACAACCTCGCACCACGCAAAGAAAGCTTCAAGGAACACTCCACATAAAGACATTCCACACAAACATTCCTCCTTCCACTTCAAGCACAAACAAGAAAACTCATCACGACACAAAATCACAAATCAATACACTTCCTCGAAATCGTATCCTTGCCTTTCCGTGTCCAATACCCTCCCTCACCCCTTCCCTCCCCTTCCACCCTCACCTGTACCGTCCCCTCCCACTCCCCCCTCCTACCTTCGCGTGTCTCTCAGCCATGAGGGATAAATCACAACAAGACTCAGGTATCCCAGGCCGGTATCGAAGTCATTACACAGTGATTTATTGCCGCCCATAACGCCTCCTCCTCCTCCTCCTCCTCCTCCTCCTCCACCCTCCCAAACACAAGTGGAATCGCTACTTTTGAGGCGACTTGCAACACGATGACAGGTAAACATTCTAACGATACACCTGGGTTGGTCATTCTATCCCTCTGATCTGCCTCCTTCCTACCTGTGTGTGCGTGTGTGTGTGTGTGTGTGTGTGTGTGTGTGTGTGTGTGTGCTATCGTCTCGTTAATATTAATGCCTGGATGGATGTCGCCCCTAAGCTCGACTGACAGGAAAATAGAGAACGTGAAGGTTTAATAAGGCTTTCAATCGCTCCTCGGCAAACAGACAAAACAAACATGACAGCTAAGGTTTGGATTATCATTCTCATTTATTTACGAGTCTCGTGAGTTTGGAATTATGCAAAACCGAAGGAAGAGAGTAACGCTGAGCTAAGTGACATTTATTTTACCACATGAACGACAATAGTGAATAATACTTGATTTAAATAAAGTTATCAAGAGGTTATGAAGATGGATGATTAAAATGCCGTGGTTACAGCAATTGTGGCTAAGAAGTTTAAAAAGTTTGAATAGTTTGAAGTTGAGTTTGAAGTTTGAAGTTGAAGTTTAGATAGTCTGAAAAGGGATTAATGTTGTACGTAAACATTATGTATCGTATGTTTATAGAACGGAAATATAACCTAATGATGAACTACAGTCTGTATAAAATTTTAATCATTGAGAGAAGGATCGCACCAACAGAACAACTTCGATGAAAAACGTAAAATAAAACGCAAATATTGAGGAAACTAGAGAGAAGGATCGCACTAACAGAACAACTTCATTGAAAAAAGTAAAATAAAACGCAAATATTGAGGAAACTAGAGAGAAGGATCGCACTAACAGAACAACTTCGATGAAAAAAGTAAAATAAAACGCAAATATTGAGGAAACTAGAGAGAAGGATCGCACTAACAGAACAACTTCATTGAAAAAAGTAAAATAAAACGCAAATATTGAGGAAACTAGAGAGAAGGATCGCACTAACAGAACAACTTCGATGAAAAAAGTAAAATAAAACGCAAATACAAAGGAAACTAGAGAGAAGGATCGCACTAACAGAACAACTTCGATGAAAAAGTAAAATAAAACGCAAATATAAAGGAAACTAGAGAGAAGGATCGTACTAGCAGAACAACTTCGATGAAAAAAGTAAAATAAAACGCAAATATTGATGAAACTCCTAAGACTCAATAAAAAAATAACGGCGCGGAGTCGAGTTGTAGAATCTTTCACGCACCTCACATCGACCCATGTATAAATATGAGCAAACAGAGGAACACGCAGCATTTACGACCCACAAACGTCGGCGTCGCTTACAGTCAAGGATGAACAGGCAGCGGCAGCACAGATAACCTTCGGCGGGTATGTGAAAATAAATAACACGGGCTGGACTTAATAATGGAGCCGATTGGTCGAGAAAGTCTTGTATTATGTGAGTCATTAAAAGATTTTGCGGGAACTGTGAACATTGCACGTGAGGGTGATCAAGCGGAAACAGGAGGGCAGGAAGCACACACACACACACACACACACACACACACACACACACACACACACACACACACACACACACACACACACACACACACACACACACACACACACACACACACACACACACACACACACACAGGAAAAGTTGGATAATTATAGATACGGAGACGGGATCACACGAGCGTAAGCCCAGGCCCTGTAAAATTACAACTAGGTAAATACAACTAGGTAAATACACTGTAGTGGTAATAGTAGTAGTAGTAGGCGTAGTAGTAGTAGTAGTAGTAGTAGGCAATCTTACATAATCATATTTTTTCCTGATACTCAAATAGAAAGCAACTAAAATGAAGGAAACAATAGCAGCCGAGACACTAGAAAAATAAAACCGACTCTCGCAACTCATTCAAAATTATTCGCGGTTAATCTAATTACTTTTACCGAAGATTTCCAAGAAGCCGATAATGCGCACCGAGACTTCAAAAGCGACGCATTTCCCGAACAATGAGACAGCAATTGGAATGGACGCACCGGGGACCAAACAGCATGCAGGTTCCACATTTAGTACGTTGAAATCTCGAGTAAAAAAAAGCAAAACAAAGGATACATATTGACCGCTGAAGAACTTATTGCATGAGTATATCGTGAAATGAAACAATGGCTAAAATAATGAACAGTAGAAAGAATAGGGGATTTAAAAGTAGGATTAATCGATATGAGAAACAAGAAAGGTTGACAAATTTGCGATACTGTTATAAGCAATCATGACAGTAATAAAAAGTAAACACAAGGGATGCGAAACAGTAAATAAAGAAACATATACAACAAATAAAGAAGAAAAGGATAAATGGGTGGAACAAGTTAGAAAAAGCAAGAACAGAAGAGGAATGAAAAGAGGCGAGAAAGAAAATTTAAACAGAGAAAGACAACATAAAGGAAAAAAAGGATAAACGGAAAACCAAACTATAGATGAAACAGCTTAGAAAAGACAGCAATAAAAGAGAGATGAAGAGAGACGAGAAAGAAAACATATGTTGAGAAGAAAGAGCAACGGAGACAGGCAGGAAGAGAGGGACAGGAAGCCATTACAATTAAAAATGACATGAACTTACTCACAGCGAGGCGCCGACACGGGAAGGAGGAACGGAACATAGAGGAAAGAAAGTCGGTGAAAGGAAAATAAAGGGAATGGGAGATAGAAAAAGTATGAGACTGAGGAAAAAGGGAAAGAATAAAAAGGTCGTAAACAAAAATAAGAAGAAAAACACGAAGACGAAGAAGACGAAGACAAAGAAGAAGACGTGAATGAAAAAGGAGAATGAGAAAAAGAAGAAGAGGAAGAAGAAAAAGACGAAGACAAAGAAGAAGACGTGAATGAAAAAGGAGAATGAGAAAAAGAAGAAGAGGAAGAAGAAAAAGACGAAGACAAAGAAGAAGACGTGAATGAAAAAGGAGAATGAGAAAAAGAAGAAGAGGAAGAAGAAAAAGACGAAGACAAAGAAGAAGACGTAACCAAAGAAGGAGAAAAAGAAGAAGAAAAGAAAATGAAGAAGAAAACAGTGGAGGAAGACGAAAAAGAATAAGAAGATGGAAAAGACGAAGACGAAGAAGAAAAAAATGAAAAATAGTAAGAAAAAGAAGTAGAAATAAATAAATAATGATGAAGATGAGTAACGAACAAAGAACTTACAAACAAAAACAATACCAGGGCGATCAAATAAACCCGCGAAGAGAACGAGAAGATAAAAAAAGGTGAGTCTTCAATTAATCGCCTGAGGGGGGGGAGGGGGTGCATCTCGGCAGGTAATTGTTATCAGCGCGTCTCCAGGTGTTCATCAGGTGTGCTAATGACACTGGGAGGGGCTCTAGCACCCCTGTGGCTCCCCGCTGGCCAGATGATCACTCCCCTATCCCCCCATCCATCCCCCGGGGACCTGCTCGTTAGTGTGAGAGGAGGGGAGGAAGATGGGAGGAGTGGAAGATGGGGAGGGGAGAAGGAAGGGGAGGGGAAGAAGATGGGGAGGAGAGAAGGATGGGGAGGGGAAGAAGATGGGGAGGGGAGAAGGAAGGGGAGGGGAAGAAGATGGGAGGGGAGGGAGGGGATTGGAGAGCCGGTTTTTGAAGAGGATAGGAAAGGAAGAAGAGGGAGAGAGGGAAAGGGGAGAGGGTATAGGAGAGGAGAGTGATAGAAAAATAAAATAAACAGGAGATAATTGAAGAATGAGAGAAAAAATGGAAAGAATAGGAAGATGGGAAGGGACTGGAGTACGGGATATTGTAAAGGATAGGAAGGGAGGAAGAGGGAGTGGGGAATGGCTTGCTGGGAGAGCGGAAAAGGGGAGAAGGTACAGGAGAGGAGAGTGAGAGAAAAATTGAGAAAACAGGAGATAAATGAAGAATGAGACAGAGGAAAAGCGGAAAGAATAGAAAGATGAAAGTCACGAACAAAAATAAAGGAAACAAGAGGAACAGAAGGAAAAAAATGAAGACGAAGATATTTAATGTTAAAGAGTTATACTGCAACAAAGGCACAGTGTTCTGACAGAGTTGCACGTCAGAAATGTAAAAAATAAATAAATAAATAAATAAAATAAATAAAAAAAATACAAGACGAAACAGAAGTCCTTGAATATGTGAAACAAAAAAAAATTCACGACCCATTAACAGAGATACATATATAGATAGACAAAGAGAGAGAGAGAGAGAGAGAAGTACCCAACCATTAACCATAACTGCAGTGGTTCTCTCTCTCTCTCTCTCTCTCTCCTCCATTCTCCCTCCATTATCTCCCTTTTTATTTCCCTATTATCTCCCTCTCTCTCCCCCATTATCTCCCTTTCTCTCCCCCTCTCTTCTCCTCCATTCTCTCCCGCTCTCTCTCCCCCTCTCCCTTCCCCTCTCCCTCTCCCTCTCCCTCTCTCTCTCATCGTGAGCCCAGACCCTCCACACACCAACACTGAGCCACACACTCCACAAACACGAGAATTGCCATAAAACCGACGCCTCCGAGACTGAGACGCGATAAAAACCCGTTCCTAGCAACGCAGACTTTCCCACCTCGCAGCCCACAAGATGAGAGGAAAAAAGCAAGAGAAAAAAAATACACATGACCACCACTTTCAACTCTAACCGGAAAAAAAATACAAAAAGATGTGTTGTTA
>NC_066515.1:20912716-20962716 GCF_024679095.1 Eriocheir sinensis | reverse complement strand
CCTTCCCCTGAAAGAGACCGCAATGAAACACGACCTAAATTTTTGCTAACTAAGGAAAGGAAGGGAAGAGGGAGATGAGACTGATAATAGTGAAGAAGGAATAAGCAAAAAAAAAAAAGGGGGGGAAGAAAAGGTGAAGGAAGGAGAGTTAGAAAAATACTAACCCGGTAGCAGCGGGGACCATGTTTCTTAAAGGCCCCTCAAAGCGAGAAAAATGAGAACAAATCATCACTCACACAAACCATTTCATAATATATATCAATGCATTTGTGATAAGTTTATGCATCATCTATTTTGGGGGGGTTTATACCATTGCAAAAATTTGGCCCGTCGCTGGAACACGGTAAAGCCACAAATTTGGCCCCGGTTAATGGTTAAGGGTTAAGGGTGCATCTCTAGGGTTGTTACACGAAATTCACCAAATGGCCACACTTAAACGACACATTTCAACGTTATAAAATGAAACTTACCAGCTCATCACTCCAAAATAGAAAGAATCCTCTGTTATGTTTCTTTCCGCTTATTTAGATAAAACAAAACTCGTCCGGTCGTCAACTCGCAAGGCCGGGGGAGGTGCGCCTACGTGAGGTCATGAAATATTAGGAAAAAGATGACTAAATGCCTGCGCTAAGCCGTCTGCTCGCGGCATTAAAGTGAGTAAGGAGTCCAGTGCGCCTCGTAAATCTGTGCTCCAGCCCGAAATGGTTCTGAAAGTAGAAATTATGTCCGTAATGCGGTGATGCACGTCGCGGCCCACTACGCTGATTCGTCGACTTGAGACGCGAGTAGAAGTTGCTCGTACAAAAATAGCCACAACTAAAAATAATACGAAACCTTACTTTTGTTCATTTACGTATCATTATTTTGTTTAAGGGCTAAGTGGAGCATATTTGGTTCGGCTTTATCATTTCCTGGAGTGTGAAGGAAAATGGAACTAAAACATAATTAGTTTCATACGATAAAAATTAAAAGAATACGGAGAAATTGAGGGGAAAAATTCGGTTCAGTAAGAAAATAGTTTAACAATCTTAACAACCAGGGTATATACAGACTTATTTTTTTATGTTATCACGGTTTAGGCTACACTATAGTACACACACACACACACACACACACACACCACCTACTCCCCCCCCCCCCCACACACACATACACTCACTCACTCACCATTTCGAGGAAAGCCAAATGAGCGTGCAAAGTCTTGTCCTATTTTTTCTTCGTTCTTTGAAATAGATTAATGTAAGTAGGAGGGGAAAATATGAGAGAGAATAACGGAAATGAACATGACCTGCGTGCGGGAACCAAGAGGACGAGAATAGTTCAGGAGGAGGAAATATAAAAAAAAAATGAAAAAAAAATAAAAAAAAGAAAAAAAAGAAAAAAATGAAAAAAATGAAAAAAATGAAAAAAATATAAAAAAATGAAAAAAAAAAAGAAAAAAAATGAAAAAAATGAAAAAAATGAAAAAAAATGAAAAAAAAGAAAAATGAAAAAAATATAAAAAAATGAAAAAATAATGAAAAAAAAATATAAAAAAATGAAAAAAAATGAAAAAAAATGAAAAAACGAAACAAAAATGAAAAATAAATGGAGAAAAGCGCAATAAAGTGATAAAAGAGTGTTGTGAAAAATTGATACCTGCCGAAAAAAATTGTATATAAAGAACACACGACTTGCAACGATATAAAGGTAAAAAACTACCGGAAAAGAGAGAGAGAGAGAGAGAGAGCACGCCCTACCACACACCTTATCACGACCCATATATCACAGAGACACCTTTTGCCCCTCATCACCCCGGGTATCTCTCTCTCTCTCTCTCTCTCTATCCTTCTTTTCTCCTCTTTTTTCCTCTTTTTCCTCTTTTCCTTTCTTTTCCTCTCTCTTCCTCTCTTCCTCTCTCCCTCTCTCTCTAATTTCTGTCCCTTCTCGCTTATCTATACCAAACTTCCCCTCCTCTCGTTTCCTCACCCATCCCCGAATTTCTAGGTCCCCACCCACCCCTCCTTGCCACCAAACTGCCCTCCCTCCTTACCTTGACATAGTAATAAAAACCACGGTGAACACAAAGCTGAATAAGCGATGAATAAGGAATCACGTAGGCTCTGTGGCTATGACCTTCTACTCTACTTTTGGTATCCTCGGTTCGACCCCCGGCTAGTCTATCCTCCATTCTCCTTTTTATATACTAGCGGCCTTAAATCCCACCCTTCCCTAACATCCATCGGTGGCCCTCCTTTGTGTATTCGTGCCATAAACATGTACGGGACAGGTATTGGGTGGTCCACAGGTAAGAAAGAATGGTTGAATGTCATTATTTTCACGTATATATGTAGACAGGTGAATCAAGGTGAGAAAGAATCATTATAAATTAGACCCTTTCACTTCATAGTTACTGCCTAAACAACCTTGAGGGCAGTATGGAAGGGAGGTGTATAAACAGAACTGATAAGATATGATCGTGTTACATCACTAAGAGTTAAGATGTATACAGAAGAGAAATCGTATGGAAAAGAAACACACACACACACACACACACACACACACACACACACACACACACACACACACTGATACATTTCTAATCTTCCATCAACTACCCAATGATGAAACAATGTCACAAAAATACGAATAACATCAGAAATTAAGGGAATGAAGAGCATGTAGAAGAGAAATAAAGAAAGGAGAGAGAGAGAGAGAGAGAGAGAGAGAGAGAGTAAAATGGAATAGAGAATTAACAAAAACAGAGAAGTGAGAAAGAATTAAGAGATGAGAAGAACCGCGTAAGAAAAGAGAAATGGAGAGACGGAGAAGAATAGAAAGAGGAAGATAAATAGAGGTTGATATAGGGTGCGAAGGAGAGAGAGGGAGTGAGAGGGGAAGGAGTGAAAGAATTGAGAGATCTGTGGGAGTTGATGTGGGGAGGGGGAGACAAGGCGGAGGGAAGGAGGGGGGTAGCTGAAAGGCGGGTGGGTCAGGTAACAGCAATCAAGGTGACGCGTACAGGTGAGCCTAAATTACCTTTGATCCACAGGTGGCCTCCAATCAGGGCAAACAAGGAGCTGAATCGTGTATTTTTCTCTCTCTCTCGTTGGAACTTTTTTGAAGGTCGTTACCGAAAATGAAAAGAAAATGTGTAAGTAACGTATTTGGGAAAGAGAAACCTAACCTAACCTAACATAACATAACATAACATAACCAGGAGGCAAAAAGAAATACAATAAATGAGAAAGATATTGAAAAAGTAACAAAAGGAAGGAGGAGGGAAAGGGAAAGTAAGAAGAGGAGGAGGAGGAACAAAAAAGTCGAGAGGAGAGAGAGAGATTACACAAACGACAAAAGGGGATACTTAACGAAAAATAAATAAAAGAAAGTAAAGATAATGGAAAGAAATTAGAGATCAGAGCAAATTCAAGTAAAATAAAGGTTTATAATGCAGAGAAGAGTCACAGTTAGCACAAAGAGTGAACACCTGTGCTAATGTGGCTTATGAAGAACGGTTTTATGCTCACCTGTGCGAAGTTATTAACACCTGTCCGCGTCAACTCTCACGAACACTAAGTAAATCACTCTTTTTTTTAGCATTTATGAAGTTTAGTGACATTTACTTACGCTTTTCTTTATTCATTGCTCCTATTTTTTTTTTTTTTTGCAACATTGTCATTCTTTTACTTATTCTCTCTCTCTCTCTCTCTCTCTCTCTCTCTCTCTCTCTCTCTCTCTCTCTCTCTCTCTCTCTCTCTCCCCCACCCACACACACAATTCACCCCCGGATAAATATGGAGGAGAGATAAACAGCACTTTTTCCCCGCATTCTTCTCTCCCTCGACACACAGCTCTATCGAACCTTCCTGTCGCGATAATTTGCTGGAGAGAATGTGAGGCAAGTCTTTTTTTCCTCTCCTTTTCTCTTTCTCTCCGCCAACCCTCCCTCCCTCTCTCCCTCCTCCTCCTCCCTGTCTTTCTTCCCTTTATGCGCCGCCTGTGTTTGGTTTTCTGCGTGGTTAGCCGGGAACCAATCAGAAACGAGATCGTGATAAAAGGAAGGCTGTGATTGGCTGCCACGCTATAGACACCGTAAGACGAGTTTTTTCACTTATACGACTGTCTTTTGTTTGCGAGGTTTGGATTCGCCTCACTCCTGCAATTGTCTTTTACTATGGGTAGCTTCGTTTTGTTATCACGGAAACGATTCTCTTTTGTTTGGTAAGTTGGGTTTGGTCCTACTTATGCTGTTGTCTCTTTGGAGGGTTTGTTTTGCCTCAGTGATATGGTTACTTTCATCGTTTGGGTTAATTTGATCCATCTCACGTAGCTCTCGTTCGTCTGACTCGTTGATTTTCGCCTCTTATAGGTTTTGAAAGGTTTGTTTTGTCTCAGCGATATGGTTACTTTTATTGTTTGGGTAAGTTCGTTCCATCTCACGTAGCTCTTGTTCGATTGACACGTTGAATTTCGCCTCTTATAGATCTTTGAAAGGTTTGTTTTGCCTCAGTGATCCGCTACATTTATTTTTTGGGGTAAGTTTGATCCATCTCACGTAGCTATCGTTTGTTTGACATGTTGAATTTCGCCTCTTATAGGATTTCATTTCGTGTATTAAGTGTGGTTCTCTCTCACGCTCCCACAGTCCTTGATGCACCTCCTTCCCTCCGTGGTGGGCTGCCGTGGCCTAACAAATGGGGTTCATAATAACACAAGAAAGGGACTAACGGGGCCGCCACGAGATCACGTTTATATCGTGTTTCCTTCCCCACAACACGATGCTGAAAGAGAGAAAAGAATAGATGAAATAATGAAAGAATAAGGGAGAGAGAGAGAGAGAGAGAGAGAGAGAGAGAGAGAGAGAGAGAGAGAGAAATGAAAAATTGCTGCGTTCCCGAAAAACAAATGACGGAGGCTATTATTTTTGAACAGGTAAAGTCTTACGTTAATTAAAATGTTAGTTCACAGGTACAATGACCCTGAACAGTAATACAAAGAGTTAAGATGTTATATAATTATCAATCTTATTCCTATTATTCTAACCATTATTACTACTTTATTCTTATTTCTTATTAGTGGTAGTAGTGGACACATAAGTAACAAGATAAATAGGTAAAGAAAATAATAAAACTCCATCTCTTTTTTATAGAAACAGTGATTTGCGGGCTTTTTTTTCATGAGCTATATTTTTTTGCCCTTGAGTTGTTTCCTTTACTGGACAAAAAAATGTAAGTTGCTGTTCATTCTTAAATCAATGTGTATACCCAAGGAAACATGTGGCTGCCCTGAACGCCACAATAAGAGAGGAAGAAAAGAGAGGAAGAAAAGAGTGCAATGGAGAACTCGCCGTGAAGTAAAGTGAAATGTGGCCCTAAACACAAATTGACGCTGAGGTTCTAAAAAAGCGGGAGCACCTGTATTGCCAAAAACTTATTCCCGTGGTGTGTTTTGGGTTCCCGGGTTGTGTTCTGGGTTCCCGTGGCGTGTTTTGGGTTCCCGGGGTTGTGTTCTGGGCTCCCGTGGCGTGTTTTGGGTTCCCGGGGTGTGTTTTGGGTTCCCGGGGTTGTGTTCTGGGCTCCCGTGGCGTGTTTTGGGTTCCCGGGGTGTGTTTTGGGTTCCCGGGGTTGTGTTTTGGGTTCCCGGGGTTGTGTTTTGGGTTCCCGGGGTTGTGTTTTGGGTTCCTGGGGTTGTGTTTTGGGTTCCCGGGGTTGTGTTTTGGGTTCCCGGGGTTGTGTTTTGGGTTCCTGGGGTTGTGTTTTGGGTTCCCGGGGTTGTGTTCTGGGTCAAATTTTGTACGGTTATGGCCGAAGAAAATGAGAGTTGAAAAAAAGTAAGAGAAAGGAGAGAGGATAATATTTTGAACACCAAGGAAAGGCAGAAAAAGAAGGCCCAATAGGGCGACAAAATACAATAGAAAAAATAAAGGAGAAAAGTTACGAATAAGAGAAAGGAAATTAGACAGATAAAGAGCTAAAAGAAGTTGAAGAAAAGTAAGAGAAAGGAGAGAGATAACATTTTGATCACCAAGGAAAGGCAAAAAAAGGAGACCCAATAAACGTAGGGCAACAAAATACAAAAGAAAAAAGAGAGGAGAAAAGTTACGAGTAAAATAAAGGAAAGTAGACAAAGAGTTAAAAGAGGAAATGGAGAGGAAGAGAGACGTGGGTAAAAGAACCGACTTAGCGAGAAGCCACCAACCCCCATTCCGTGACTAACCTCATCAAAAGAGGAACAAAGACGGAGTGAATTGTTGCAAATTATTGGTGTGTGTGTGTGTGTGTGTGTGTTAGAGTACGGTTGCGTGGGAGCATGTTTGAGTGTGTTCTTATGTACTACAGCTACTACTACAACTACTACTACTACTACTACTACTACTACTACTACTACTACTACTACTACTACTACTACTACTACTACTACTACTACTACTACTACTACTACTACTACTACTACTACTCTAATAACAATAATAATAAAAATAATAATAAATATGATGATAAGAATAAAAGAAAAATTGTGATGCATTTAATTAGATCTCGCAAAGTCCCAATAAATTGTACGAAAATAATAACTCTTATATTTGGAATGAGTTTCTCGCCCTTTCTGTTATTTTCTTTATCAGCTGTTTCTCTTGCGTTCCCCTTCCCTTAATGTGTCTTCATTTGGAAATAATTCGACACTTCTTAATCTTTCTTCCTTCAATTCATATTTTCGACACAACGAGAAATAATAATAAGAAAATGAAGGAGGAGGAGGATGTAGAGAAGAACGAGAACGAGAGCATGAACATGAAGAACAAGAAAAAGAACAGGAGTAAAAACAAGAACAAGAACAGAAAGAGAACAATTCAATAAGAGGAGGAAATGGAGAAGAACGAGAACTTGAGCATGAACATGAAGAACAAGAAAAAGAACAGGAGTAAAAACAAGAAGACGAACAGAAAAAGAACAATAACAGTAAGAGGAGGAGGAAGTGGAGAAGGAGGAGGAGGAGGAGGAGGAAGAAGAATTAAAAAAGAAGAAAATTTAAAGTTCATAACAGTAAAATGATGGAAACGAACCAGGGGGGAAAGAGAAAAGAAGACAAAGTTGCGAGGGAAAGAAAAAAAGAGGAAAGATAAAGAAGAAAAAGAGGAGCGATAACACGGGGAAGTTCTCTCGACGCCTCATCCGGTATGCTTCGTGTGTTCGACTCACGGCTCGAGCTAACGAAGCCCGACACTGCTTCATTTGTTTCACGCGATTCACCCTAATGAGTCAGTCTCTCTCTCTCTCTCTCTCTCTCTCTCTCTCTCTCTCTGGCAACATGATTATATAAAAGCAGGAGAATGAATAATGAAAAGAATATAAGAAAATGTAAGAAGAAAAGATAGAGGGTGGATTGGAAGGAGGAGGAGGAGGAAGAGAAGGAGGAGGGGGAAGAGGAGGAGGAGGAGGAGGAGGAGAAGAAGGAGGAGGAGGAGGAAGGGAAGGAAATCGACGACGTAGATGAAAATGAAGAAAAAGACGAAGACAGAGAAGAAGAAAAAGAAGAGAACACGAAGAAAATAAAAAAAGGAAAACTGAGAAGGAGGAGGAGAAGGAGGAGGTGGAGGAGCAAGCAAAAGGGAAACGTTCACACAATAACACGAACAGCAGAACACAGAAACAAAAATGTAACAGAGAAATTTCAAGAACCCTAAAAAAACTGAGCAGAAAATTAAGTACCCCAAATGAAGGATGAAGGACCCACAGCGAAAACTCAAGTGGTGACCAAAGTGGAGGGGAAATTAGTAGCTTATTACGTTAGGGTTATATTAATTAGGGTTGTATTAAAGTTCTCTCTCTCTCTCTCCATCCATCCCCCTCCCTCTCCCTCTCCCCCTCTTTTCCTTCTCTCTGACCAAATAAAGTATAAAGAAACGCTAAGAAAACAGAGTAAAAATGAACTTGTAAGAACATAACGGATTGACATGAAACACATATAGAGTACGTTATTACATCCCTTTTTTTCCTTACGTTCGTATTTGCTTTTCAAACACGTCATTCGTAAAAGTTGATCCCTCCCTCTCCATCAATTTGGGTGTCTTTATTTAAGGGCGCAATGTCATCTCTCGCCTTGTTTCTCTGTTTCGTTTCGTTCTTTTATTTCCTCACCACGATTCTGTGATATAACGTGACCTTCTTTTTTTATTTCTTCTTCTTCCTCCTCCTCCTCTTACTGTTATTGTTCTTTTTCTGTTCTTGTTCTTGTTTTTACTCCTGTTCCTTTTCTTGTTCTTCTTGTTCATGCTCTCGTTCTTGTTCTTCTCCACTTCCTCCTCCTCTTACTGTTTTTGTTCTTTTTATGTTCTCGTTCTTTTTTACTCCTGTTCTTTTTCTTGTTCTTCTTGTTCATGCTCTCATTCTCGTTCTTCTCCACTTCCTCCTCCTCTTACTGTTTTTGTTCTTTTTCTGTTCTTGTTCTTCTTTTTACGCCTGTTCTTTTTCTTGTTCTTCTTGTTCATGTTCGCTTTTTCGTTCTTCTCTACCTCCTCCTCCTCCTCCTTCATCTTCTTATTATTAGTATTCCTCTTAATAGTTTGTTCTATATTGTAATGAACCTCAAACCTTCTCTACACTTTTGACAACATAATTCGTCACCTTCATAAAATAATCGCCTAAGTCACTTTCATCGATTTCCAGGTTTTTCTCTACGTCAACTTTTCTACATGTGACGCCCATTTTTGTATAGTTGCCTTCGTCATTCAGGGTTCGAGTGTTCTAGAATTAGCCTTTTCATTTCTGCCTAAATCTTAAGCCAGATGAGATAATGATAGTTCTTTTCTGATTTCCTGTAAAGTAGAAAACAATGACTTGGGCGGTTTGTTTACGAAGGTGACGATATTATTTTTTTGACAGTGGCCATGTGCTGCCAACATTGACTAAGAAACACTCTATACTCATCGCTATATGAGGGCAACAGTTAGCGGGCTTTTTTTTTTTTTTTTACATCTTCTTTTTGTTGCCCTTTTGTTGTCCCTTTGTGCTGGGGAAAAAAAAAATTAAAGGCATTCTAGTTACGATTCAGAGCCATTTTCACAGTACAACACAGTGGCCAGAACCAAACTATACAACCTTCTGCACTCCATAATAGGTTCTCGATGCAAGACCCGATGCACAAGAGACTCTCCTCATGGTTCCCTCAAATTCCTCAACTTAAACATGAACACAAAACACAACACAAGGAATTTTTGAAGTTCTTGGTATTGGTCTGGAAGCTTACGAACCCATCATGGCGAACTGTGAAAGTGACCCTAAGAACATGTCGATGAAAATGAGTGAAATTATGGGTAAAACGGAGCAAACGGGCAACCAAAAGCCGCAGAGTAGCATCCCAGGAATTACAGGACTCACAAACGAGGGATGAAGGACCCAAAGCGAAAACTCAAGTGGCGACCAAAGTGGAGGGGAAATCAGTGTCTCTTATCACGGTGTCCTTAAGGATTATATTAAAGTTCTTTCTCCCTCCCTCCATCCCCCTCCCTCTCCCTCCCTCTCCCTCTCTCGCTCTTTCCTTTCTCTCTGGGCAAAAATAAAGTATAAAGAAACGCTAAGAAAACAGGATGAAAATGGGACTTGTAAGAATATAACGGATTGACATATTGTAGACGTGAGGGAAAACAAAATTTGACGTGGAAAGACAAAATTAGCACAGAGGTAGCAGCAGGATGGAGTACACTAACACCAGAGAGAGGAGAACAGCTCTGGGCCCGGTTGGTGTCGTGCGCGGGCTTAATAAGAGATGATGATGATGATGATGATGATGATGTCAAATATAGTTTTACCCTTTTAAACTACACCAACAACTTATAATTACCAGCATTACCAACCCTAAAACACACCTTCCCAAATACAATCACACATCATTTTCACTTTCTAAACTACTCAAACAGTTTATATTACCAACATTGCGTACGAACCTCATAACAAGCCCTCACCAACAACTTATAACTACCAGCATTACGTACCAACCCTAAAACACACCTTCCCAAATACAATCACATAATTTTTTTCTCTTTCTTAACTACTCAAACAATTTATATTACCAACACAGTGTACGAACCTCATCACATACCTTCACGAATACAATCACACTCTACTCAGCTCATGGCAACACACATCTCACACACACCTTCCCTTTCTTCCTCTCATTACCACCACTCCAGCACCAGCATCAACACACACACACACACTTACATTCATGCCCATAACGCACCCAACACCTGTAATCCATTCACACCTTCATTACGACAGGTAGGAGACTATGGTAAAGTAAGTTACAGAAATAGCAGACTACCTCACGTTTCTCTGGTGTCATAACGTACTAATTCCATTTCATTATTTTTCCTCCGAGACGCCGAGTGTAAGGTAACAGGCAATCTCTTACTTCTCCCACAATACGCAACCTGTCACCCTAAATTACGGTCTCCGGCACACAATCGGAGCCAATCATCGCCCCCTACCTGACCTACGAGACGCCTAATACCCCGTAATACCTGTTCTCGCAGGTAAAAAACGATCATTAAGGAGGGAAATGCCTTAGTTTAGGGTGCATTTTAGAGACAAATGGATGCTAACTCACCTGGATTTTCCCTCACCTGCCGTCGATGATATTAACCCTTACTTCACCTGGGTCTTTTTTTTTTTCTTTTTGCTAATAACCTCACTTCAAAGGCTTCTCACGATGTTTTTACAATGGATTTACAACAATCGCTTCTTACCTTAGCGCCGGCATGATGCAGGCCACTTAATTTTTTTTTCTACTTCGTGATCTCTCGTAAACATCAATTAAGCTTCAGGTGATGGCCATAAACTTCGAAATCAAGGCTGTTCTCACGTTAAACACACGATCAAACATTTCACTCTCTTTCACTCTCTCTCGCACACACACACACACACACACACACACACACACACACACACACACACACACACACACACACACACACACACACACACACACACACACACACACACACACACACACACACACACACACACTTCTTCTAATTTTCTTATAAAACTCCTGGTTAATCCTCTTCCTTGCCCTTCATCAGCTGTCAGTTTGTAAAGACGATGAGAGACAGACACTTAGTCGGATATTTCTTCACATTTTTTCTATTTATTTATGATAAAAATAAAATACTATTAATACACCAAACATGTTTCCAAACTTACGAGTCTTTAATATTTTTTGAATAGTAAAAAACGTCTTATACGATTAGCTTTCTCCTAAAAATATTGATAATTAAAATTAAAAAATGCAAGTCAAACATTTTTGCAGTTTCCTTTAGATTTATTTAATTTTTGGATGAATCAAAACGTCTTTTAAATTTTTCTTTAACATAAAAAATGCTGTTTTTTATTTCACATATTTAGTTTTACTCACGACTCTTCCTTGTAGTTAATACTTACAGGCTATTAAAACTTATATTATCAACCAACGTGATGGCTGTGACGGATTTATATAAAGGGGGGAAAAAATAAAGAGAATGAAATGTTGAAGTAAATGTCTGTGCACGAAGCTTTTACAATGTGACGGATATTAAAAAGATAAATAAAACATTCTGACATAAATAAAAATATAAATAACTTGCAGAAGGAATCTTATTTCAGTGCACGAAAATGAAAACCGTTATACGCAACCATTGAAACGAGGAAAATGCTAAGTGTGGCTGAAAGGAAACCAAAGCAGGAATAACTTGTACGAGCATATCTTTTTCTCACTCAATATTTCACTCATGCCCAAGATCATCCTCCACTCCTCCTTATCCAATATTCCAACACTTATCATCCTCCTTATTCTCCCCGGGCCAGTAAGAGGAAAATCGTAAAATATCTGCTTATAAATTCGTCCTTCAACCTAACCTTCTTTTTCTTCTTTCACCACGATTATATTTTTGCTCATTTTCTCTCTCGTGTCAATCCTGGAAAAGAAAGTTCACCAATTTTCTCACCATTTCCCCTTTTTTTTCGCACTTTTTATATTCACTCACTTCTAAATCTTTCCACTACCCTACCACCTCTTTTCCGCCATCTCACTTTTTCCAATCTCTTCTCTCTTTTCCTCTCTCCCTCTGTTCCTCTCTCTCTTTCCACCACCTCACCTTCTCATGCTTCCTACAATTTTATTTTTCCACACCTCTTCACTACCTCCACCTCATTCATCCCTGCCTACAACCTCCATCTCACTTTTACATCCACTTTTACATCCTCCCATTAACCACGCACCTTCAGAGACAGGTAATTAGATACACCCGAGTTACACCTGAGACATAATTACGCCGCTACCCATGTCCTCGAGTTATTAATTAAGGGCGAAATGTGCGGTACAGTTTACAAATTACCTGTCCTAACCCGCGCTGAGATGCACCTCTATCACCCTGCTTACCTGTATCATGGTCATTAAGCGGACAGGTGAGTTACATATCCTCCTGAAGGCGTGATGTGGATGCTACCTAAGTCAGTGACGCAGCAGGGCAAGAAAAATATAATATGAGAAATGCTAAGTACTTTTTTTTTAATATTCTAACGAGAAAAGTGAAGGAATGTGTGTGTGTACTACTACCTCTACTACTACTACTACTACTACTACTACTACTACAACTACTATTACTATTGTTACTACTAATACAACAATCACCAATACTGAATTTACATACTACTACTACTACCACTACTACTACTACTACTACTACTACTACTTTCTACTATTGGTTATGTCTAGAATTGTTACTTCGCTTGATGCTGCATATTTGAGACCCTTTTTACATTGTTATTTTGTTCATTCTTCATCACTTTCTGTAAACACACTTTTTTTCGTCCTTCAGTAATTTCCATATTTTCCTCGTATATGTTCCTCACCTCGTTTTCCTTGCTCATCTTCCCTTCTACACTCTCCGTTATTGCTACTCTCCTCCTCCTGTTTCTCACTCTCCCCGCCGCCGCTCATCTAACGCAATTTTCACAACTTTGCAGCCTGGTCTCCCCCCGCCCCCCCTTCTTTCCCTCCTTCTCATTCTCCTCACACGCCGTTCACATCCTCCCAGCATCTCTTCAGGGCGGGGGGAAAAAGCGAAAATGATATGATAACACACCTCTATCACCCCTGGAATCTCGGTAAACATATAGATTATCCCCTAAAAAAAAATTCGTGGCGAGAGCTGGGCGAAAAAATGCAACGTAATCTTTTCCTTTAAGATAAAAATCGAAGCAAGCGTAAGTGAATATCTTATAAAAATGTGAAGGCAGAGACTGAGGGCTAATGATACCTTCCCACCTCTGTTATCAAGGCGAGGGAGGGAGGGAGGTAATGGCAAGGAGGGGGAGGGGGGAGGGAGGATCGAGAGAGAGAGAGATGAAACATTATAGGATGAAAGAAAGGATACGACGAGGATGGAGAGAGGAAAGGAGGGATGGAGGGAAGGACAAGGGAAGGATGGAGAGGGAGGAAATGCAAAAGGTTAGAGGGAGAAAAAAAAGAACTGGCATATTGGAAGAACGTAGACAAGGAAGCAAGAATAAGGAAGGGAAGAAGTGGAAAGGAAGGAAGGAATCAGGAAGGAGTATAGGAAGGAAGATAGGAAGACAGGATAAAGGAACAAGGGAGTTAGTGAGTTAGTGAAGGAAGAAGGAAGACAGGAATGCAGGGTGGAGAGGGGAAGAAAGAGGAAAATATAATGGAAAAGAAGAAAAAAAAAAGAGAAATATTGAAGAACAGAGGGCTGAGACTGCAAGTAAAAACACACTCACTCACAACACAAAGCCTCCCAACTAACCACCCCTCCTTGCCTTCCCATAAACACAACAAACGCACTCAATATCAACTTTTTCCCCACACTCAAACCCCCGATCCCCCATTTGCAAGCAAGGATCACCTGGCCGGCTACCTGTCTTGCCCCGCCCCACCCCCTCCTCCCCACCCCCCTTCCGTAAACACCTGCCCTAATTAACCTGTCTCGTGTTCGGGTCTCCTATCACATTTCTTGCAGCTCGGTATTAGCATTTTCATTTTAGATAGGATCGCCGGGGGGAGGGTGGGGCGGGGGAGGGTGGGGCGGGGGAGGCCTAGGGTGGGGCAGTACGTATTCTCCTCTCTCTCTCTCTCTCTCACTCTCTCTCTCTCTCTCCCTTGTCCCTTAATTCAACTCATGCGGGGGCGAGCAGGAACACCGAGGAGGATCGAACTGCATAATGTGAGCGTTTATTTGCTCCCGTGTAAGCCCCTCCCTCCCTCCTGCTTGCTTGCTTTTTATTCCCCCTCTCTCTCTCTCTCTATAGTTGTTGTTTTTATTTTATGTTTGTTTTATCTACTCTTTCCCTCTTCTCTTCTTTCTCTTCTCTTTCTTTCCCATCAGCTATGATTTTATGTTTCTCTCTCTCTCTCTCTTTTTCTCTTTCTCTTTTTCTCTTTCTCTTTCTCTTCTAGTTATGCTTTTTTTATGTTCCTCTCTGTGTCTTCTCTTCTCCCTCTTCCTCTCTCTCTCTCTCTCTCTCTCTTCTCTTCTTTCTCTTCTCTTTCTTTCTCTTTAGCTATGATTTTGTATGTTTCTCTCTTTGTTTTCTCTTTCTCTTCTCTTTTTCTTTCTCTTTCTCTCCTAGTTATGTTTTTTTTTATGTTTCTCTCTATGTCTTCTCTTCTCCCTCTCCCTCTCCCTCTCTTCTCCTTTCCTCTCCTCTCTCTCTCTCTCTGTTGTTTTATTATGTTTGTCTTACCAACTCTTTCCCACTTCTCTTCTTTCTCTTTTTTCTCTTGAGCTATGATTTTACATTTCCCTGTCTCTTTGTTTTCTTTTTCTCTCCTAGTTATGCTTTTTTTATGTTTCTCTCTATATCTTCTCTTCTCCCTCTCCTCCCTTCTCTTTGTGGCTCCCTCGTAAACATGACGGGGAGCCACGCCGCTATCAGGCATCGCGGCGGCTCCCTGCTTCAAAGGTCAGCCTGTCGCCATGTACATAAACCCTTATTAGAGAAAAAACCGGGCGATACACTGTTACCCTCAGCCTCGGCCTCCCTCACTCCCTCTCCTCTCCTTCCTCACTCCCTACTACGTCTCCTCCTCCTCCGCGTCCTCCTCTTTCTTGTCTTTCTTCTTCAAATTATCCTTCTCTACCAGTTTTGCTTCATCTTACTTCATGGACGATACACTGTTACCCTCAGCCTCGGCCTCCCTCACTCCCTCTCCTTCTTATCTCACTCCCTCCTACGTCTCCTCCTCGTCCTCCTCCTCCTTGTCTTTCACCTTCAAATTATCCTTCTCTACCAGTTTTGCTTCATCTTACTTCATGGAAGATACACTGTTACCCTCAGCCTCGGCCTCCCTCACTCCCTCTCTCCCTTGTCTCACTCCTTATTGCGTCTCTTTCTCCTCCTCCTCCCCCTCGTCTTTCGTCTTCAAATTATCCTTCTACCAGTTTTGCTTCGTCTTGCTTCCTCTCACGTCCCACTGCCATATTCTGTTCTTCCTCTTTCTTCCTCTTGCTTTCTATCGCCTCCTCTTAACTTGTCCTCTTTAATCCTGCCTCCTGTAGTCTTCCTGTTACTTGAGGGCCTCGTTCTCCTTTCAGTCATCTGCCTTTACCTCCTCCTCCTCCTCGTCCTCCTCGTCATCTTCTTTCTCGTCCTTTCCCTCCTTAACCACCTCATCCTAATCCTCGTCTTCCTCCTCCTCCTCCTCCTCCCCTAGGCTTGTCGACGTTGCCTGGCTGACTGACTGATTGCCTGAAGTTGTTGTCTTGATAATCAGCTGACAAAGTTATTATAGCTAATTGGATGACTGACTAATTGACTGACTAGATGATTAAATAGATAATTGCCTGGATGATTACATGCAGGAAGCAGAAGACGAGAAGATTGATACTGGAATGGATGGGGAAATGGATTAATGGGTATAACATGGATTTTCTCGGTAATTTCAATGGCTGACTTAGAGATTTCGTGAACTGAGACAAATAAAAAATAACATCCAAAGACTGATAATTTCGATGGCTGACTTAGAGATTTCGTGAGCTGAGACGAATAAAAAATAACATCCAAAGACTGATAATTTCAATGGCTGACTTAGAGATTTCGTGAACTGAGACAAATAAAAAATAACATCCAAAGACTGATAATTTCGATGGCTGACTTAGAGATTTCTTATACTGAATGGGGGAAAGACTGAAAGAAAAAGGGCATAAAAAACTAATAAACTAAACACCAAATAAACGATACCGGCCGAGCTTCTATCTAGTCAACCTGTACTGAAGGAGTGAGTCAATGAACAGGTAGCTTAATTAACGACTGACAGGTAAAGCAAAGAAAATAAACAACGTAACCACCTGTCTCGCTACTTCTAGATAAGTTCTTTGAGGGGCAGATCGTTGGGCGGAAAATAGAACAAGCTGATCAACATACTTAGAGGGCAAAAAAAGAAGAAAAAAACATTGAGAGAGAGAGAGAGAGAGAGAGAGAGAGAGAGAGAGAGAGAGAGAGAGAGAGAGAGAGAGAGAGAGAATAAATTAATAAAAAAATCGATTACACAGACAGATACAAACAGGAAAATACAGACAAACTAACAAACACATATATGGACACAGTCAAAACGAAAACAAACGAAGGCAGGGAAAAAAATAACCAAAAAACATTAACGAAAGCAGGAAAGAGAGAGAGAGAGAGAGAGAGAGAGAGAGAGAGAGAGAGAGAGAGCAAACACCTTTTACGCCTTTCAGCACATTATAAACAAAGCTTCATGCCCAAACAGGTTCAAACGGAGCTGCGCTGGACAAGAAAGCAAGAAGCAAAACTGCAATTTATATACGATAACTTAATTCTTAATAAGCGCTGGACGTGTAACCTGCGAGAGAGAGAGAGAGAGAGAGAGAGAGAGAGAGAGAGAGAGAGAAGATATGAGAACAAGAGAAGGAAGGAGGAAGGATAAGAAGGGAGATAAAGGAGAGAGAGGAACCAAGGTGGATGGGTGTGGTGAAGGGGAAGTGGAGATAGAAGGCGAGGTGGAAGATTAGAGTGGAGTGAGGCAAGAGGAGTGGCCGGGCGGGTGAATGGAGGAAAGTAAACGAGAGTAACAAAGAAAACAATGAGGAGTGGAGGTAATGGAAATATAATGGAGGAGAAGGAGAAAATGGAGGCGGGGAAGAGATTGCACAAAAGCGAGACGAGAAAACGGAGCAAAAAGAAAAAAAGGAAAACTAAAGGAAACTAAATACTAAGAACTTAAAATATATAAAAAAAAAACGAAACAGTACTAAGAAAGAAAATAGGAGAATACTGAGGAAAGCGTAAATATTGAAGGAAAAAACATTACACTCACGCAAAACCAAACCAAAAAACAAAAGAAAATCAGCATAGAACCACGAAAAAAATACCAAAGCACCAAAAAAATATATATGTAATCAATAAGGAAAAAATATAAGGAAAGCAATAAGGGAAAAATAAGGAACCCAATGAGGAAAAAAATATAATGAAAGAAGTAATGAAAAAAAATATCAGGAAAGAAATAAGAAAAAATAAGGAAGGCAATAGAGGAAAAAATATAAGAAAAGCAGTGATGAAAAAATATCAGGATAGAAATAAGAAAAAATAAGAAAGGCAATAGAGGAAAAAATATAAGAAAAGCAGTGATGAAAAAAATAAGGAAAGCAATGCGGGAAAAATAAGGAACCCAATGAGGAAAAAATATAAGGAAAACAGTAATGAAAAAAATAAGGAAAGCAATGCGGGAAAAATAAGGAACCCAATGAGGAAAAAATATAAGAAAAGCAGTAATGAAAAAAATACAAGGAAAGAAATAAGAAAAAATAAGGAAAGCAAGAGAGGAAAAATATAAGAAAAACTAATAAAAAAATAAGGAAAGCAATAAGGGAAAAAATACAAAAGTCAGGTACAAGAAGACGAAACTAAGCACCAGGTGAAGACAAGGTAGGATACAGGTAACAGGTCAGTCAGTGCATGCAGGTAACCGCCGTCTCCTTGTCTACTAGTCCAGGTAACGGGTCACAGGTAGGCAGTGGGGTGGATGGCAGGTACACGCCGCATAACATCCCACCTTAAAATTAACAGAGGCAGGGTAACAGGTAAGCTGGAGCACCTGTCGACTCATCAGCCTCGAGGGACACACCTGGTGGGGATTTGTTTGTGCTTTTCCTTGTTAGTCAAAGTTTTTTTTTTAGGTTTGAGAGCAGTTGGTGTTAATGTTTTTACTTCGCTCTGCGTCTGTTATACTTGTTTACTTGTCTTGTTTGTTATTCGTGAAGGAGATAAGTTTGCGTGTTAAAATTCAACGTCGATATGTTTACCCTGTGTGCATCTTTATTTGTTTACCTGTTTCTGTGTTTAACTCATTTATTTAACTATGCACCTGCCAGTGACCTCTCTCTCCCTCTCCCTCTCTCTCCTCTAAAGGTGGTTAAATTCGTAAAAAGTAAAAATTATAAATCTAAAGAAAATTATTGAGAAAAGAGGAAAAAAGAGGAAAGTGAAAGGACAAAAATACAAGAGAAAAAAAAAAAGAGTAAGTTATGAAACACACACACACACACACACACACACACACACACACACACACACACACACACACACACACACATATACACACACACACACATACACCCTGACCCGTTGCAGAGCCTCCGTGGGACCTGACCTCACCCTATAAAGCCACCTCATATACCCTAATTTGACCCTTGACCTCTCACCCTTCTTGCTGTTGGCGTGACCTTCCTGCGCCGAGTCTCGAACCCCGGGTCACCACAATCACAAAGCCGATGACTTAAATAATACTGAACACCACAAATGGGAAAAAGAACATTTCTCCATTTTTCACCAATACCCGCTCTCTCTCTCTCTCTCTCTCTCTCTCTCTCTCTCTCTCTCTCTCTCTCTCTCTCTCTCTCTCTCTCTCTCTCTCTCTCTCTCTCTCTCTCTCTCTCTCTCTCTCTCTCTCTCTCTCTCATTCTCTCATTCTCTATATCTATCTATCCATTTATCTATCTATCTTTGAATGCCTTTTTTTTCTTTTTTTATGGAAGAGAACCAAACACCGAGGCAGGAAGAAATAAAACACAGTCGATATCGTCCTTGTAAGCCTCTCCCAACACACCTCACGGACAGGTAAAAGCTTGGACGCCTTTTATATATCTGTGTAAATGTCTCCCAGGGTTGTAAAAGGACTTGAGGAGAGGTGAAGACGGTGGTAATTCTCTTAAAAGATAATTTATTTGATGGGATGAGTGGCAGAAGCTGAAACGAAGCAAAGGAAAGGGGAAGAGGTGGAGGAGTATAAAGATGAGCAGAATCAGAATGGGAATCAAGAATCAGAGTGAGAATCAGAGTGAGGAGAGCAAAGGTGATAATGAGGAGAAGGAATCTAATGAATAAACTGATGAAGATGACGAAGTGGATGAGGATGAGAAGAGTGGAGAAGACAACGAATTCCGAGACAAGTGGATTAGGATGAGAATGGTGGAGAAGACAACGAATTCCAAGACAAGTGGATAAAAGTGGATGAGACTGGTGCGGAAGACAATGAATTTCAAGACAAATGGATATAAAAAATCACTTGAAAATAAATGTTACAGCAAAGAAAAATATATTGCTGTCAAAACAATTCACTCCCAAACGAATTCATAGACGCAAACAAAAAAAAACTTATTAAATTATTACTTATGAGAAAGAAAGTTTGCAATATGTTAAAAAATACTACTTCATTATTTGCTTATGCTAGAAACACTGCTAAGAATTTTAACTTTTCTATATATTAATTTCTATGTCACTCTCGATTTAAATATTCCATCATAAGACCAAAAAGTAGAGGAAAAGTAAAACAAAAAATAAACACTCCGTGTAATCTAAACAAATCCACATCACCGCCATGTTGGTATAAAATAAGTTTCTAATATGGCCGTCATCATCTTTTCCGTCACATTTTATCGAATTTTATCCTGAAGGGGCTGGTGTTAACAAGCCATACACCAAGGGTTCGATACCAGCCCTTTCTCCGGCACACCACAAGACCAACCGAGCAGCCGTTGACCCGCCCTCTACGACCCACTTTTCCTCCTATTTTTTTTTTTTTTTTTTTTTTACAAGTGGCGTCTAATTTAACAGCATGGGAAATGGGTCACCAGGTCAAATCTCATAAGTATTGTTGTTTTTTACTTGTTTATCTTTAATCTCACTCACACTCACACACACACACACACACACACACACACACAAAGTCAAAAAAGATAGCAAAATGTCTCTTCAAAAACTACACACCTGAAAAATAATCTTGACGGAGGTAATAAATTAGACTAGGATCACCCGAGCTCCCTTATTAGAGGTCGCGGGGCTGGCGGAGAAGGGGAGGGTGGGGTCCGTGATGTGGGGCTGTGAGTGGAAGCGATAAATTAAGTGCGCCGAATGACACCTTTTAAGGACTAATGAGTGTAACAAGGTGTTCTCGCAAGCCTCCGCGGATGACACATAGTGGGAGTGGAATCTGAGTGCATGTATGATTTTTTTTTTTCTTGAGGGCGGGGTACGTGCAGTCATTAATCTAAGAGCCTGCCGTTTGTCTTGATCTTACCCTTGTTGTCTTCCTTCTTAGTAATATGATTCAAGTTAAGAAAATAATAATGAGAAAACTTGGAAAAAAAATGAAGAAAAGAACGTGCAGTCATTAATCGAAGAGCCTGCCGCTTGTCTTAATCTTACCCTTGTTGTCTTCCTTCTTAGTAATATGATTCAAGTTAAGAAAATAATAATGAGAAAACTTAGAAAAAAAATATGAAGAAAAGAACGTGCACTCATTAATCTAAGAGCCTGCCCTTTGTCTTCATCTTATCCTCGTCGTCTTACTTTTTATTAATATGATTCCAGTTAAGAAAATAATAATGAGAAAATTTAGAAATAAAAAAAAATGATGAAGAAAAGACCGATAAAATTAAAAGGAGGAGAGTGAAACATTATCTTATCTTACTCTTGTTTGTCTTATGCCTTCTCGTTAATGATTCCTCTTAAGAAAAATAATAAGGAGAAAACTCAGAAATAAAAAAATGGTGAAGAAAAGAACGGTAGAATTGAAAGCAAAACGAAAATGAGGACTAAGAAAAAGAGCAAAGAGACAAAAAAGAGTGAAACAATATCTTATCTCACTTTTGTTTGTTGTTTTCCTCCTTATTAAAATAAATCCAGCTAAGAAAAATAATACGGAGGAAACTTAGAAAAAAAACCCGATGCAGTAAAGAACGATAGAATTAAAGAGAACCGAGAACAATAAGGAAAAAAAATCATAAATAAAACACTGATGAAGAAAAAAAAACGATAGAATTGGAGAAAACCGAAAATCATAAATAGAATGCTAAAAAATAAAACAGTGACGCATAAAAGATCGACAGGATTGAAAAGAACACCGCGAATGAAGCACAATAAAAAAATAGAATAACCCAGAGACACAAGACCGAGCGAGTGAAACAATGCGACCCGAGACAAAGACGATACACGCAAAAAGCACAAAACACGAGACAGGAACAGGAAACCGAAGAGAGGAAAAAAGGTGCAAAAAATATGAAAATAGCCAAAATGATATAGAAACGACAAAAAGAAGAAAATATTAAAGTATTCGAGCGGGGGAAGCAGCAAGGTGAGAGGGGGTGAGGGGGTGCGGGAGGAGCAAGGGTGAGGACGGGGTGACGGTGAAGGTAACAGGTGTGACATGTTACAAAGGTGACTCTCCCGCTTATTACCAGCAGGTGTGACGCGTTACCAGCAGGTGTGACGCGTGGATTTTTATGATCGAGTCACGGCTGGTTGGAGTGAACGTGAGAGTGCTTGTTAAGGGGATGGTACGTGAGGAAACAGTAATAGTAGTAGTAGTAGTAGTAGTAGTAATAGTAGTAGTAGTAGTAGTAGTAGTAGTAGTAGAAGTATAGTAGAAGGATCAGTAGGAAACATGGACAGTCAGGTAACAGAAACCCCTATGTCATGAAGTGGTCTAGAAATGGCTGATGATGATAATGATAACAACGACAAAAACAATAATATTAATAATGAAAGTAAAAGTCAACCAATAAATCCAAAAAAAACATAATATTCCAAAATTAATGAAAACAGCAACAAAAAAAAATCAATAAAAATGACACCTCTATTTTTTACTCCGCGCTTTGTCCAGGTAAAGGGAAACGTAACCACTAATTAGGCGACCCTCATTACCACACCTGACCGCCTGCGCCAGTATATTAAATCGGTAATTACAGGTAATTTGGCGGCCATCCAGATGAATACATAAGCCGGTGTCTCAAATTCAGAGGTGGGACAGGAGGGAGGAGGAAAAAAAATGGAAGAGGAAAAGTGGAAGGAAAAAAGGAAGAGTTAGTTAGGAGGAAAGTAAAGAGGAGGAGGTGGAAGGAACGAAGTGGAAGGGAAAAAGTGGAAGAAAAAAAGGAGGAGCAAGTGAAGAGGAGGAGGTGGAAGGAAGGAGGTCGAGGGGAAAATAAAGATGGGAGAGGAAAAAGTGGAGGAAAAAAGGAGGAGGAAAGTGAAGAGGAGGAGGTGGAAGGAAGGAAGTGGAGGGGAAAATAAAGATGGAGAGGAAAAGTGGAGGAAAAAAGGAGGCGGAAAGTGAAGAGGAGGAGGTGGAAGGAAGGAGGTGGAGGGGAAAATAAAGATGGGGAGGAAAAGTGGAGGAAAAAAGGAGGAGGAAAGTGGAGAGGAGATGGAAGGAAAGAAGTGGAGGGGAAAATAAAGATAGGGAAGAAAAGTGGAGGGAAAAAAGAGGAGGAAAGTGGAGAGGAGGAGGCAGAGGGATCGAAGTGGAGGGGAAAATGAGGACCGAGGAGGAAAACTGGAGGAAAAAAGGAGGAGGAAAGTGGAGAGGAGGAGGTGGAAGGAAGGAAGTGGAGGGGAAATAAAGACGGGGAAGGAAAAGTGGAAGGAAAAAAGACGGAACAAGTGAGGAGGAAAGTGGAGCGGAGAAGTGGACTGGAGAGGAAGTGGAGGAGAAAATCTGAAGGCGAGTCCGTGGAGGGAGAGAGAGTGGAGCGAGGTGGAGGATAAGAGGGATTGCAGAGTAGTGGAAGCAGAGTGGTGGAAGGTAAGCTTAAGGGTGGAGCTTGGGAAAGGGAGTGTGGAAGAGGAAGAAAGAGTGGATCGAAAGAATGTGGATGGGAGAGTGGAGGGCGAAGTGAGTAAGCAAGAAACAGAGAAAAGATAAAGAAACGAAGTAATAAAAGGAAAGAGAGAGAGAGAGAGAGAGAGAGAGAGAGAGAGAGAGAGAGAGAGAGAGAGAGAGAGAGAGAGAGAGAGAGAGAGAGAGAGAGAGAGAGAGAGAGAGAGAGAGAGAGAGAGAGAGAGAGAGAGAGAGAGAGAGAGAGAGAGAATGAGGAAGAGAAAAAAGAAAATGAGGAAGAGAAAAAGAGAAAGAGAAAAGAGAAAGAGAAAAAGAGAGAAAAAGAGAGAGAGAGAGAGAGAGAGAGAGAGAGAGAGAGAGAGAGAGAGAGAGAGAGAGAGAGAGAGAGAGAGAGAGAGAGAGAGAGAGAGAGAGAGAGAGAGAGAGAGAGAGAGAGAGAGAGAGAGAGAGAGAGAGAGAGAGAACAATGGGAGTTACATTCACACTCGACCACCGTCTTAAAACGTAAAACTGAAACTATAAAATAAAAACCGGAAAAAAACCCGCCATACAAGAGACGCCATTTCACTACACAAGACTATTGAAACCGAGGAAGAGTGACAGAGAAAAAAAATAATAGAAAAAATGATCAAAAAAAAGTCGAGACAATTTATTTTTATGTTTTGAAAAGAAGAGAATTACCGAGCTCTCATAATCATATATATGCTATTGGTCACTTTCCTAGAACCCAACGGTCACTCTCATAACGTTTCGCTCAGTGTCATGCAAATCAAAAGCGCCTGCCCTTATCAGTGAGTCGAAAGAAAACGGAGTGCACGATTCTTTTTGGGACGGGTGTTTAGCTTTGTTCTCTCTCTTTCTCTCTCTCTTTCTCTTTAAAACAGAAGAGAGCCAAATATCTATTGAAGTCAGATGGATTTTCATGTTTCTTGAGCAACGAGGGGGGGGGAGAGAGAGAGAGAGAGAGAGAGAGAGAGAGAGAGAGAGAGAGAGAGAGAGAGAGAGAGAGAGAGAGAGAGATAGATACAGATACAGACACAGACAAACAGACAAACAGAAAAAGACAGAGAAAGACAGACAGAAAGACAGACAGATAAACATAATTACTTCGATACGAGAGTATAAAACGTAGATTAAAAAAAAAAAAAAGATATATTAGAGAGAAATATACAGAAGCAACGTAACGAGGTAAAAGAAGAAGAAAAAAGTTACTAATTGTTAAAGAAAATACATAAGGCTTGTACGCTGAAGGAAATCAAACAATAATAAAATAGAAATAAAGAAATACAATAAAATACACCAGGAAAGAATATATAAAGCTAGAAAGAGGAAAAAGGAAGTGGAGGAGAAAATAGCAATGTTTTGGAGGAGGAAGAGGGAAGGAAGGAGAGAGGCAGGAGGGGGGAGGGGGGGAGTTAAGGGGGGGGGAGAAGGGGAAGGGAGGGGAGGAGGGGGAGACATTAAAACTATCGGGGAGGTGAGGCATGAAATGTATAATTACACCTCACCCCCTCACCCCTTCTCCCTCCCCATCTCCCCTCCTCCCCCTCCCCCTTCACCCTCTCCATCTCCCCCATCTCCATCCCCCTTTCTTCCTCTTCATCTCTCCCTCCTCTTCTCCCCCTTACTTATTCCCTCTCCTCTCCCCCCCCTTCACCCTCTCCATCTTCCCCAGCCTCTCCCTCCTACAATACTTCTTCCCCACCCTCCGCCTCCCCTACTCCTTCCCCATTCTCCTCCTCCTCCTCCCTACTCCTCCTGCCTCCCCTCCACCTTCTCCCTCTCCATCTCCCCCACCTTCTCCATTTTCCCTCCTCCCCCTCCCCTTACTTCTTCCCAAGTCTCCTCCTCCCCACTACTTCTTCCCATGCCTCCCCCTTCTCCCTTTCCACCTCCCCCCTTCATCCTCTCCATCTCCCCCCTTCCCTTCCCCTTCCTTCTTCCCCAGCCTTCCCATACCCCCATCTTCCTGAAATTAACGGGAAATGCAGATGCTTTAGTTAGGAATTAAGATGGAGCTACAGATAAAGGAAGCACAATAGCAATGCAAATTAGAAAGAAAAAAGTAATGCATTGGAATAAGACAGACGAATTATTATAGCAAGAAAACAGCAACAACAACAACAACAACAACAACAACAACTACAACGAGAGATAGATAGATAGAGAGAGAGAGATTGATTGATTGATTGATTGATTGGCCACCTTGCAATACATGGAAAAATAAACACTACCACATAAACAGGCAAGGTCCATTGAGCCGAAGCTCCATAACGGACCTGAAACAATCATTAGTATTGAAGAACTGTGCTGTGGCCCAGCCGCCACTCTTACCAAGAAATATAACTATTACCTAATAAATACACTAAGAACAAAAAAAAAAAATATATATATATATATATATATATATATATATATATATATATATATATATATATATATATATATATATATATATATATATATATATATATATATATATATATATATATATATATATATATATTCACCACTGGATATTTATATCTATACATGTAGATACATATAATCATGAAAAAGCATACAAGATAATGACAATGATGATAATAATAATAATAATAATAATAATAATAATAATAATAATAATAATAATAATAATAATAATAATAATAATAATAATAATAATAATAATAATAATAATAATAATAATAATAATAATAATAATAATAATAATAATAATAATAATAATAATAATAAAAGAGAGAGAGAGAGAGAGAGAGAGAGAGAGAGAGAGAGAGAGAGAGAGAGAGAGAGAGAGAGAGAGAGAGAGAGAGAGAGAGAGAGAGAGAGAGAGAGAGAGAGAGAGACACACACACACACACACACACACACACACACACACACACACACACACACACACACACACACACACACACAGACAAACCGACAAACAGATACAGACACAGACAGAAAAAGAAAAAAAACTGAGAAAACAAAATAAAAGAAACCAACCTCAAGAATTCACACAAAGACCAAACCACAATAGAATAACACTGATCAAGTAGGCGTGAAGGTGTTGACGCGGCGACAAAACACGCCAACGCTCTTTTTACCTTCAGCGGCACAAAATATCGCCTCTACACGTGTTACCCGGCGCGTGACATGACAATCACCGCGCTACGTGAGCCAACAGATGAGATATTCACTTTACGGATAGATATCTGGAACTGTAACTCTTTTTCCCACCCTAAATTCCACGATAACAGGGCTCCATAGATGTATTGTTGGCCATTTGTTTGTTTTGTCAATCACTGTTAATTTATGTGTTCTTATCTAATGTTTTTTCTATCTACCTAACTCTCTATCTATCTATTTATCCATCTATGTATTTGTCTGTTTATCTATCTATTTGTTTGTTTGTTTTGTCAATCACTGTCAATTTATGTGTTTTTATCTAATGTTTTTTCTATCTACCTAACTATCTATCTATCTATCTATCCATCTATTTGTCTGTTTATCTATCTATTTGTTTGTTTGTTTTGTCAATCACTGTCAATTTATGTGTTTTTATCTAATGTTTTTTCTATCTACCTAACTCTCTATCTATCTATCCATCTATCTATTTGTCTGTCCATCTATGTACATCTATCTATCAATCTATTCATTATCAGTCTATCTACTTATCTATGTCTAAATCAATCAGTAAGTCACTAAATCAGCCAATCAAAATCTGCACTTCTACAAGGAAACGCAAACACAATCAGCAGGAGATGGATGACATGGCCTGGGGTGGGTGTTGCAAGTGAGTGGATGAAGGTGGATGCTGGTGGGTGATATAGGTGAATCGATGCATGTGAGCTTTGGCAAGGGAACGAGGTGGATGAAGTGAGGTGAGTTAGGAGAGGTTACAGTGAGTGGATGAGAGTGGATGCCGGTGGAACAAACGGATATGATAGTGGAGGGTTATGAAGAACTGAACGTGGGTGTCGACAAGGGGAGGAAGTGGATGAGGGGGGGTGATTTGTAAGCAGGTGGTACAGTGGATGGATGTGGAAAGGCAGAGAACGGATGACAAGATTGGTGGAATGACATGGAAGTGGATGAATGGATGAGATGGATGAGGTGAGGTGAGGTGAAGCTGGATGGCATGGGTGAATTTGTTGTTATGGATGTAAGGAGGCGGTTTAGGAGATACGGGTATGGTTGAGGGACTAACCTAACCTTGTACTTCTTCACATAAACTCTCCTTTAGACCACTAAGTTACTGATGCAAAGATGACCCAAGATATTATGAAGCGGCTAGAAAGTTTTTATAGTTGCACAATTTCTCCAGACCCTTGTTGTCCCCCGGGGTTTTGTTTGCCATAGACGGTTGAAGTGAATAAAAACACATGTAGGTTGTCTGACTTCTCAAGAGACAACAACTAGCGGGAATCGAAGGTATCCCTGGTATCCGGCTGCCCCTTCCGACCACCTGGACATCACCTGACGAGAGTTATGGCCGTGTGATGGGAAAGGTGATGAGAAGGAGGGAGATGATATGGGATAAGTAGAAGAGAGCCTGGAGGAGAGGAATGAAGAGGGAAGAAACAGGAATAGAAAGGGTGAGACGAGATAACAAGGAAAGAAGGAAGGATAGGAAACGGAGAGGATGATAAAGCAAGTGAAATGAGATAGGTGTGAAAGACTAAGAGAAGACAAAGGAGAAAGGGAAACAGGGAAAAATAGGGAGGCTGCGGAGGAGAGATAACAAGGGAGGATCAGAGAATGGGAGCGAAGAAATAAGAAAACATTACATAGAGTTAAATCAAATAAAAAAAATAACGTTGAAATCAATAGAAGAATACGTCAAGAACTGAACTGAATGATGTATAGGAGATGAGAAAAGAAGGAGGAATAGGAGGAAGAAGAATAGGAGGAGGAAGAGGAGGAAGAAGAATAGGAGGAGGAAGAGGAGGAAGAAAAGAATAGAAGGAGGAAAAGGAGGAAGAAGAATAGGAGGAGGAGGAGGAGGAAAAAGAATAGGAGGAGGAAGAGGAGGAAGAAGAATAGGAGGAGGAAGAGGAGGAAGAAGAATAGGAGGAGGAGGAGGAGGAAAAAGAATAGGAGGAGGCAGAGGAGGAAGAAGAATAGGAGGAGGAAGAGGAGGAAGAAGAATAGGAGGAGGAGGAGGAGGAAAAAGAATAGGAGGAGGCAGAGGAGGAAGAAGAATAGGAGGAGGAAGAGGAGGAAGAAGAATAGGAGGAGGAAGACGGGGAGGGAAAAGAATAAGAGGAAGAGGAGGAGTAAGAGGAGGAAGAAGAATAGGAGGAGGAAAAGGAGGAAGAAGAATAGGAGGAGGAAGACGGGGAGGGAAAAGAATAAGAGGAAGAGGAGGAGGAAGAGGAGGAACAAGAAGAAGAAGAGGAGGAGGAGGAAGATTCGACCATGGCCTAGAAGCAGTACCCTACACAAGGATGCCACACGTCACCTGTACGCCTTCCCTCCTCTTTAGTAACCCTCCCACACTTCCATATACCCTCCTACCACTCCTCCTCGCCCCTTCTAACCCCCTTTCCCCTGATAACGCAGCACGTGCCGGCCATACCTTTTCCTCCTCCTCAATAGTCCACTCACACTTTATCGCCCCTATTTCAGCTCTTCCTCTTCCTCGTCAACTACCTACCTCCCCTCAGTTAACATATTGTCTCCTATTCCCCTCCTTCTTTACCTGGCTGACACACACTGCTATCGTACGAGTATTTATTAACAGTTGTGTGCCTAGTTTGGTCTTTTGAGTTAGTTAAGTGTTGGATTTAAGTCGACTATTACAAACTCAGTCGTAGGTTTGTGAAGTTACCGGGATCTAACCAATCCTAACAAAACCCAAAACATTTACTATTGGTCTTGACTCAGAAAACTCATATGTGTTTCCTAACTAATGAGCCTTTCTATACAGCAAAGTGAGATCAGTCTTTGTTGATTTATACCATAAGGTGCTGGCTATCATGTGTTTGAAGATACCCTGAACTTAATCTAATCTAGCCCAACAAAACCCCAAACAGTCACAATAGGTCTTGACTCAGAAAATTCATATATGCTTTCTTACCAATGAGATTTTCTATACGACAAAGTGAGGTCATTCTTTGTTGATTTATACCATAAGGTGCTGGCAATCATGTATTTGAGGATACCCTAAACTTAGCCTAATAAAACCCCAAACAGTTACTGAAGGTCTTGACTCAGAAAACTCATATATGTTTCCTTACTAATGAGAGTTTCTAAACAACAAAGTGAGGTCATTCTTTTTTAATTTATATCATAGGTTGCTGGCTATAATGTGTCTAAAGATACCCTAAGCTTCCCTAACTTAACAAGACCCAAAACAGTTAGGTCATGACTCAGAAAATTCATATATGTTTCCGTACTAATGAGACTTTCTATACAACAAAATGAGGTCAGTCTTTGTTGATTTATACCATAAGTTGCTGGCAATCATGTGTTTGAGGATACCCTAAACTTAACCTAACTTAACCTAACAAGACCCAAAACAGTTACTATAGGTCTTAACTCAAAAAACTCAAATATGCTTCCTTATTAATGAGACTTTCTATACAACAAAGTGAGGTCATTCTTTGTTGATTTATACCATAAGGTGCGGGCTATCATATGTTTGAAGAAACCCTAAACTTAACCTAACCTAACAAAACCCCAAACAGTTACTACAGGTCTTGACTCAGAAAATTCATATATGCTTCCTTACTAATGAGACTTTCTATACAACAAATTGGGGGCAGTCTTTGTCGATTTATATAATAAGTTGCTGGCTATCATGTGTTTGAATATACCCTAAACTTAACTTAACATAACAAAAACCAAAATAGACACTATATACTAGGTCTTGACTCAGAAAATTCATATATGCTTTCTTACTAATGAGACTTTCTTTACAACAAAGTGAGGGCAGTCTTTGTTGATTTATACCATAAGTTGCTGGCTATCATGTTTCTGAAGATACCCTAAACTTAACCTAATTTAACCTAACCTAACAAAACCCCAAACAGTTACTATAGGTCTTGACTCAGAAAACTCATATATGCTTCCTTACTAATAAGACTTTCTATACAACAAAGTGAAGTCATTCTTTGTTGATTTATACCATAAGGTGCTGGCTATCATGTGTCTGAAGATACCCTAAACTTAACCTAATAATACCCCAAACAGTAATATAGGTCTTGACTCAGAAAATTCATATATGCTTCCTTACCAATGAGACTTTCTATACCCCAAAGTGAGATCATTCGTTGTTGATTTATACCATAAGGTGCTGGCTATAATGTGTTTGAAGATACCCTAAACTTAAAGGTGCTGGCTATAATGTGTTTGAAGATACCCTAAACTTAACCTAACCTAACCTAACAAAACCCCAAACAGTTACTATAGGTCTTGACCTAGAAAACTCATACATGTTTCCTTGCTAATGAGACTTTCTATACAATAAAGTGAGGACAGTCATTGTCGATTTATACCATAAGTTGCTGGCAATCATGTGTCTGAAGATACCCTAAACTTAACCTAACCTAACCTAACCTAACAAAACCCAAAACAGTTACTACAGGTCTTGACTCAGAAAATTCATATATGCTTTCTTACTAATGAGACTTTCTTTACAACAAAGTGAGGTCATTCTTTGTTGATTTATACCATAAGGTGCTGGCTATCATGTGTTTGAAGATACTCTAAACTTAACCTAACCTAACCTAACAATACCCCAACAGTCACTATAAGTCTTAACTCAGAAAACTCATATATGCTTCCTTACTAATGAGACTTTCTATACAACAAAGTGAGGTCATTCTTTGTTGATTTATACCATAAGGTGCTGGCTATCATGTGTTTGAAGATACCCTAAACTTAACCTAACTTAACCTAACAATACCCCAAACAGTAACTATAGGTCTTAACTCAAAAAACTCAAATATGCTTCTTTATTAATGAGACTTTCTATACAACAAAGTGAGGTCATTCTTTGTTGATTTATACCATAAGGTGCGGGCTATCATGTGTTTGAAGATACCCTAAACTTAACCTAACCTAACAAAACCCCAAACAGTTACTATAGGTCTTGACTCAGAAAATTCATATATGCTTCCTTACTAATGAGACTTTCTATACAACAAATAAGGGGCAGTCTTTGTCGATTTATATAATAAGTTGCTTACTATCATGTGTTTGAATATACCCTAAACTTAACTTAACATAACCTAACAAAAACCAAAATAGACACTATATACTAGGTCTTGACTCAGAAAATTCATATATGCTTTCTTACTAATGAGACTTTCTTTACAACAAAGTGAGGGCAGTCTTTGTTGATTTATACCATAAGGTGCTGGCTATCATGTGTTTGAAGATACCCTAAACTTAACCTAACAATACCCCAAACAGTAATATAGGTCTTGACTCAGAAAATTCATATATGCTTCCTTACCAATGAGACTTTCTATACGCCAAAGTGAGGTCATTCGTTGTTGATTTATACCATTAGGTGCTGGCTATAATGTGTTTGAAGATACCCTAAACTTAACCTAACCTAACCTAACAAAACCCCAAACAGTTATTATTGGTCTTGACTCAGAAAACTCATATATGTTTCCTTACTAATAAGACTTTCTAAACAACAAAGTGAGATCATTCTTTGTTAATTTATGCCATATCATGTGTTTGAAGATACCCTAAACTTAACTTAACCTAACCTAATCCAACAAAACCCCAAACAGTCATTATAGATCTTGCCTCAGATAATTCATACATGCTTCCTAACTAATGAAACATTTTATACAACAAAGTGAGGTTATTCTTGATTGATTTATACCGTAAGTAGTACCATAACGTTTAAAAATCAGGGAACTATCTCCAATTTCTCAACCTTTTATTCCCTGCCATCCTATCCCCAAGTCACACTGAGGTTTACGGAGGAGAAAACGCAGATGACTGAGATTGTGAGGTTGCAGCGACACTTTGCACGACAGCGACTGGGAATAAAAATATGATAAGACGACCAATTTCCTTTCTTTGGGCAATTCACAGGAACACATTTAGTCCCCTCAGCATATAATTACTTTCTTAGTCACAATGATCAAGAAAATATAAATAACAGATAATGACGTAATTAGTATAAAAATGTGACGACAGTGAAACAACTACCTTCCTCCTCCTCCTCCTCTTCCTCCTTCTAAACCTTTTGCTCTTCTTCCTCCACTCCTCCACCACCTCCTCACCTTTATCCAATCACAGCCACTCCCTTCCTTTCCTCCCTCCCTCCCTTTCTCCGTCACTGTGATTTTCTCCTCGCAATCTCCTCTGAATGTCGCCTAATGTCGTGTTTTCCTTGGTGGGGACGACAGCCCATTGCGTGGCTCTCGGTCGCAGGAAGAATCAATGTTTTAAGCCCCATATTTCTATTCCTTTTTCGACGGAGGTATTTCTGCTAATCGGAGAGCGTCGTTTCACTCTGAGGTCTTTTTCTTGTTATCTGTTTGCGGTAAGAACTAGTCTGGTATCTGTGAGTGAATATTTTTAAAGTATATTTCAGAAGAGTTTTGAACACGCCCCCTGCCATGAAGTTTAGGGTACTTTTTCTACACGTGTCTTGTCAATAAAAAAATCATGTTACCTCACAGTTTCGTTATTTTCAGGGACACGTAAATTCCCCTTAAAATAAAAGCTAGATCCCTTCATAATAACTAAAGTATATCCAAATAATTCCAGGTATATTCAGGTGTTTGCTTAAAGATCGCAAACTCCATCAGGGTGTGGTTAATATACATCAAACTTATTACCTCGCCGTTTTAGTATTTTCAGGGACACGTAAATTCCCCTTAAAATAAAAGATACATCCCTTCACTATAACTAAAGTAAATCCAAATAATTCCAGTAAAAAAAAAAATTCTGTGTTTACTTAAAAAATGCAAATTCCAACATGGTGTGGTTAATGTACGTCACACTTCTCCACTTAAAATAATTCCGGTAAAAATCAGGCATTATGTGTTCGCTTAAAAATTGTAAACTCCAACAGGGTGTGGTTAATATACATCAAACTTCACCACTTAAAATATAAGAACGTGAACCCGTCATTAGGGAGAGTCTCTTATATCGAGGATGTATTATATTATGGGAAAAAAATCAGATTTCCGCATTTTCAGGTCATGAACTTGCCCGAGAATCCGCCCGGGAAACTATCAAAAGATATTTTCAACATTTTCTCCTTTAACGAAATACTAAACGACGAAGAGAAACCTAAAGAAACAAAGGACGACGCTCCAAACTCATCCATTACGAAACTAAATCCTAAAAAAAACATCAGATTCTGGTGCAAGGTGTGTCCCGGCCTAATTAGGAAATGTGTGTGTGTGTGTGTGTGTGTGTGTGTGTGTGCGCGCGCAGGTGAACGTACCCAGCCTTGCTTTTCGGTTTTCAGGTGTGGAGTGACCCGCCTGAACCCGTGACCTCTTGACCTCGAGGCGGGTCAGGCGAGGACACACCTGCTCATTATCTCCCTTGACCTCCTAAGTGATGGGGCGTGTCCTCCGCCTACGTCTCCTTCTCTTCACTTTTTTTTTCTTTGCAGTCCAAACTATCTATCTATAAGGGCAGTGATTAGCGGGATTTTTTTCTCATTATTTTTTTTTCTCGCCATTCATCTCAGTCACATTTACAAGATCACACTCACACTCACACTCACACACACACACACACACACACGGAGGGATGAGCCATATTAGCAGCTTATTGAAATTCTTAACACTACGAGAACAAGTATAATTAACACACGCTGAGTGATTTACAACAGCTTGACCAACGGGATGCTAACTTAACCTCACCCTCCCCGCCATCCCCCCTCCATACTCTCATTCCTCCCATTCATCCTTTTCTCCTTGCCGTATTTTCATTCACGTTTTTCCTCAACTCCCGTGTATGGAAAACGGGAGGAAAGAAGAAAAGGTAGAATAGGGAGGCATTTCAGTACACGACGGAGAAATAAAAGAACAGGAAAAATGGAAAATGGAGGGGAGAAAACAGAGGAACAAGTAGGCATCTTAGTACGCAATGGAAACTGAATGAACGAGAAAAATGGGAAACGAAAAGAAAAAAGTGAAGAAAAGGAGGAATTTCAGTACACAATTGGGAGCTAAAAGAACGAGAAAAATGGAAAACAGAGGAAAGAAAAAAGAGAAAAGGAAGAACAAGGAGTCATTTCACTACACGAGGACAACTAAAGGAACGAGAAAAAAAGAAAACGGGAAGAAAAAAAGGAAGAATAAGGAGGATAATTGAGAACTTAAAGAACTAAAAAAAATAGAAAACGGGAAGAAAAAAGAGAAGGAGGTTTGAGGAGGCATTTCACTACACGAGAACAACTAAAGGAACAAAAAAAATAGAAAACGAAAAGAAAAAAGGAAGAATAAGGAGGATAATTGGGAACTTAAAGAGCTAAAAAAATAGAAAACGGGAAGAAAAAAGAGAAGGAGGTTTGAGGAGGCATTTCACTACACGAGAACATCTAAAGGAACAAAAAAATAGAAAACGAAAAGAAAAAAGGAAGAATAAGGAGGATAATTGGGAACTTAAAGAGCTAAAAAAAATAGAAAACGGGAAGAAAAAAGAGGAGGAGGTTTGAGGAGTCATTTCACTACACGACGTAAAACTAAAATAAAAAAATAAAAAAACGAAAATAAAAAGCGAAGAAAAGGAGGCAATTCCGCACACAATGGACACGAAGAACCGATAAAAAATTAAACAAATGTAAGAGAAACGAAAGACGCCTCCTCCTTCATCCTCCCCAAACATGCCCGTCCTCCGCGTCCCTTCTTCAACACGTCCGCTCCCTCCTTTGTTTCCTATCGCTGCTTTACTTGTGCCAGTGTTACAGTCCAATACAGCAAGTTCGTAAGCTCCCCAACCAAGCACAAAATACGACGAAAATTCCTTGTAGCTCTAGTTTTTGGCGTTGATATAAAAAAGTGGAGGGAGTTTTAAGGACTCTACGAAGGAAATCTCTTTATTAGCATCTAGTAATGAGTAGAAACAGCGGATCATTGTGGTGGATATGGTTTGCTTGGGGCGTTTACAGTGACCGTGTGTTGGACTGTCGAACCGGCCCTATATTGCTCCCTGGTCTATCGTTGCAAGGTCATCGTACTCAGAGCACAGTATTTACTGGTTTCTGACGCCTAACTATTGCCAAGAAACATCAGAATCTTACTCTTTTAACGATAACTATAAATAAGTTTCGTTACTGGAGCCCAGAAGACAGTTTAGGGGTAGGAAGTCGGGAAATGTAATCGGCTGAGTACGACAATCTGGCAACGCATGTAATCGGCTGAGTACGACAATCTGGCAACGCATGTAATCGGCTGAGTACGACAATCTGGCAACGCACGTAATCGGCTGAGTACGACAATCTGGCAACGCATGTAATCGGCTGAGTACGACAATCTGGCAACGCACGTAATCGGCTGAGTACGACAATCTGGCAACGTACGGTACTCCCACACACTCCCCGGTGCGTCTTCCCCTTCACCACTTTTTCCAGCCCGTCTCCTAAACCTCCTCGCCACGCACTTAACACACTCAGCAGGCGACGTAAACTCTGCGTGGAGGGAGGTGGAGCCCTTACCTGACTGTTCCGCTGCCGCTTATATTACCACCACCTCCACCTCCTCCACCTCCACCACCAGCAACACAGCCACAACCCTTCACTGATTTTGCCACCTTCACTGTCACTAACACCACCTCTACCACTTCTCTAATGATGATAATATATTAATGATAATGATAACTGCAATGATAACTCCTTAACGACTTTCTTTTTTTCGTATTTGTTTCCATCTTTTCTTATTTTTTTCACATTTCTTCTTATGATTTTTCTTTTATTTCATCTTTACCTCCTCCTGCTTCTCCACCTCCTCATCCCTCTCTACATTCTCCTCCTCCTCCTCCTCCCTCTCTTCCTCCTCCTCCTCCTCTCCATTCTTTATGACGGCACAACAGGAGGAAGGAAAGTAACGCGAGGTAAATACGCAATCGACTGCCTTCGTAAATAAGTCCGCTTGAAGGTGTTTGTTTGTTTGTTTGTTTGTATCAGCATTTTATTTTTTCTTAATCCTGTTGTTTACTTTTGGTTTTGTGTGACGTTCCTCATTTCCTTTTATCTCTCCTTTCGTCAACTACTAACTGAACCACTTGCTCGTATTTTGCTAACTGTGATGCTCCGTAACTTATATATTTGATTTACATTCGCTAGTTAAATTAGTACTTTTCTTTTTTTTCTTGCAACATTACGAGTTTTTCCGAATTTCCCCTTTTCCCATTTTCTTTATGCATTTTTTCTTTTTTCCCATTTTCTTTACGCAATTTCTCTTTTTCCATTTTCTTTACGCATTTTCTCTTTTTTCCCATTTTCTTTACGCATTTTCTCTTTTTTTCCGATTTTCTTTACGCAATTTCTTTTTTTCCCATTTTCTTTACGCATTTTCTCTTTTTTCCCATTTTCTTTACGCAATTTATCTTTCCCATTTACTTTACGCATTTTCTCTTTTCCCATTTACTAAGAATTTAAAAGGTAAACTACAAGAAACTATTTATTTTTCTGCTCACGCGTTTCTAAGACCAACATGAACACCATACAAAAAAATCCCATGAACCGGTATTTTGGACACGTATTTTCAACCCTCCCCTTTAGCACGCATCATCCAGGCCCAGCAGCGTTTCCTCCCACTCTTGACCTTTGACCCGGCTAGCAGCGTCAGGGCCATACAGAGGTGACTTACTGAGGTGACACTGATACTACCTCCGACCACTCGTATACCTTTGGGGAGAGACACCCTTCGTTTAGTGGCCATTTAGAGGGCGAGGTGTCAGGTGAGCGTTGCCACAGGTATCATTTATGGCATTGTTTATCATTGTTTACAACCTGGCGTGTCCACCTCATGCGGGAATGGGAGGGAGAGGGAGAAGGAGAGGAGAAACGGAGACCTAACTGAAGCTTCCCTAATGACAATGCTCAGGATGGAAGCTGATGACCTGAATATTGTAGGCGAGGCTTAGCGCTGAGGAGAAGCCTTGGAGAACAGTTACACAAGCGACAAAGGAAGCTTGATAAGGCTTTACGAGCTTCATAGTTGTTGCTGATGCAGGGTGTGGAAGGGGAAGAGGGAGGGAGGGAGGGACTTAGGAGGGGATGTAAGGAAAGGAAGGAGAGGGGGAAGGAAGGAGGGAGAGAGGAAAGGAAGGATAGGGTGAAGGAAGGAAGGAGGGAGAGAGGAAAGGAAGGAGGGAGGAAGGAAAGGTGAGTATTGAGATTATGTGACACCTCAGCTAACACACACACACACACACACACACACACACACACACACACAGGAGGAAATAGCGTGTACGTGTGCGTGTTGTGTGTGCGTGCGTATGTTTTACAGGTCATGTGGAGGAAGGAGAGGGTCAGGAATGTAAAAAAAGAAGGTGTAAATTAGGATTATGTAGCAGTTTTTCATGCAGACAAAGAGGCAAAGTGTATGAGCGTGTGCGTGTCCGTGTACGTGCGTGTGCGTGTGCGTGTGTGTGTGTGTGTGTGTGTGTGTGTGTGTGTGTGTGTGATTTTGGGGAGCGGATGCCATGGAGGACAGTCAAAGGGGAAAAGAGGAGGAGGAGGAGGAGGAGGAGGAGGAGGAGGTGGTGGAGGAGGAGGAGGAGGAGGAGGAGGAAGAGGTGGTGGAGGAGGAGGAGGAGGAGGAGGAGAGGAAAAACAAGAACAAGAACAACAACAAAAACAACAGCATAAACAACATCAACAAGAAAAATAACAACAAAAAAGAAAAAGAAGAAAAAGAAGAACAAGAACAAAAACAAGAAGAAAATATTAAAGAGTGAAGAAAGTGTAAGAGAAAGAAGAAGAAAATACGAGATGGATCAACATTAAGACGAAAATTCATACCTGCTAGAAGAGGAGGAGGCAGAGGGAATCAAGAGGAGCCAAGGGAGGAGAAGGAAGAGGAAGAGGAGGCAAAGGAGAAGGAAGAGGAAGAGGAGGAGGTGGAGCATCAGGAGGAGAAGAAGAGGAGGATTAGGTGGAGCAGGAGAAGGAGGAAGAAGAGGAGGAGGAGGAGGCGGAGCAGCAGCAGGTGTGTGTTAGGGTTGGCCACACATACCGGGCAGCGTCACATGAGGAACACACGTCACGTAACAAGCACTGCAAGCAGCACAATACATCACGCGTAAACACCAACAACTCACACTCGGGTCCCACAAACTTTCGCTCACAACCCGCATTCCTCAACCCCTGAACTCCCTTGCCTCTGTCCCTACTCACCTATCACTCACCCATCCCTAAACACCTGGGAAATGAGGACAGGTGGGTCAGTGTACAGGTGAGGGGTGATAAGGGGAGTCTAGTTACCTGGATGCATGCTGGCGCCCCGGACAGGTGGTATATTATCCGTGCGTCACAGGTGAGACAGCCGAGGCAGGTGAGGAATAGCGATCAGGGGGAGGCTTGCCGCTCCTCCCTCACCCGCCGGCACTCCACACCTCGCCCTTGCAGCTCGGGGTATTTATTGTGACGGCGAAATTGCTTTAAAGTCAACTGCGGCGGCTGACTCCCTGACGCGTGAGATACAAGCAGGAGAGGCGAGGGAAGGTGTTGCTGGAGCGGCCGGGTCATGCAGGTCGCGTAAGGAGAGCAAGACCAGCAAGACGGAGTTATGGACAAGGTGGAGGACATCGTGCTGGGAAAGTATACGTAGTAGTTAAGTCTGTGCCTTCACCTCCAACTATTCCTTATGATTTCTTTTGCAATGGATGATTCTCCTCACTTCACGGTTTCCAAAAGACAACTGTGGAAGTTTTGGGGTTCTTTAATACCACTAATACCACTGTTTTTTTTTGTTTTGTTTTTTGTTATGTGTGTAACTTTCCGTTGTTGTAGATACCAGAGAGAAGGAGGAAGAGGAGGACGAAGACGAGAACGAGGATGAAGAGGACGAGGATGAGGTAGAGGTGGGGAGGATTCAGAAGCAGAGGCGAGAGGCAGAGGAAGAGGAGGAGGAGGAGGAATCTTATTATATTCGTGTAATCTGAATAACTCTACGAAAGGAGGCCAAGCCGAGGCGATGACGCTGCAAAGATCTAACACTGTGAGTATATCCGTCACTCCCAAGCTAAAGACTACCTGAGGAAATAATATAAAAAGACGAGGATGAAGAAGGAATTATCAAGAAAGGAGAACAATGAACAACAGACGAAAATGAGGGCGAGCGATGATGATGATGATGATGATGATGCAATACAGGTGACACTCTACACCTGTGGCATACCTGTGGGACGTGAGGGGCATATAATTAAGACCCGACTGTCTCTCTCTTCATTCACTGGCACAAATGGAGGTAACGGAGGCCTTCAGCTATAATTAAGAAAAGAGAAAAAATGTTTGATGTCCGTAATGTAGCGCTCGTGATAATAATGTTAGGTCTCATTGGGCTCATTATCTCCTAAGTGACGATGTGTTGGAGGGTCAAAGGGAGTGAAGTTAAATAGTAAATACAGGGAAAGGCGTCAAAAAGAGTGAAGTTATTGGGTAAGAAATATAGGAGAAGTGTATCAAAGGGAGTGAAGTTCTTTATAAGGTAAGGATAACAAGGAACAGTGAGTCAAAATGAGTGAAGTTATAGGGTAAGAAATAAAGGGAAAAGTGAGTCAAAAGGAGTGAAGTTATTTATGAGGTAAGGATATCAAGGAAAAGAGAATCAAAAGGAGTGAAGTTATTTATAAGGTATGGATAACAAGGAAAAGTGAATCAAAAGGAGCGAAGTTATTAGGTAAGAAATACTGGGAGAAGTGTATCAAAAGGAGTGAAGTCATAAAGAAAAACAGGAGAAAGTTAAAAACCGCAGAAAAAGCAAAAAAAAATAAATACAGGGAAAAGTAAGTCAAATGGAATGAAATCATGGTAAAAAAACAGGCAAAAAAGAGGAAATAAAAGTGGTTCTAAGGTAAAAATACAAATACAGAGAAAAGTCAGTCATAAGGGGTGAACTTTAAGGGCAAAAAACAAACATTAGAAGTAACAAAATGTAAAACAGGTAATGCGGGGGTTGAGGAAAGCGAGTCAGAAATTGAAAACGGTACGGATGAAAATACACAGAGAAACCCAAGTATATATTAAAGAAAGCATCACATACACAAAAATAAATGTATTCCAGTAAAGGCCGAGGAGGAGAAAACCTTACGAAGCAATGACATGAATAAAAGATAATCCATGATTGGCTGAACCGTAAGGAAGATTAAATCGGGGAATGACAACTCATGCGACATAACAAAGATGGGCTCCGGGCCGCCCTAGGGAACGCCACGCCGGAGAGAGAACGGAGGGTGATGGGTTGGGAGGGGGAGGAACGGAGGACAGGGAAAGGTAGGGGAAGATAGGGACGGGTTGAGAGGGGAGAAAAGAGGCGCAGAGAAAGGTAGGGGATGATAAGGGAGGGTAGGAAAGGGTTGGGAGGGGAGAAAAGAAGAGCAGAGAAAGGCAGGGGAAGAAAGGGAAGGGCGGGTAAATGGGCAGGAGGGGAAGAAAAGGGCAGGGAAAGGTAGGGGAAGATGGGGAAGGGTAGGAAACGGTTGGGGAAAGGTAGGGGAAGATAGGGAAGGGTTGGAAGCGGTTGGGGAATGGTAAAGGAAGATAGGGAAGGGAGGACACGGTTGGGGAATGGCAGGGGAGGATAGGGAAGGGTAGGAAACGGTTGGGGAAAGGAAGGGGAGAGGAGGGGAAGGCCAAGTCATTACCTCCTCCTCCTCTTCCTCCTCCTCCTCCTCCTCCTCCTCTCCTCCTCCTCCTTCGACGCTGAAACAAGCCTCCTGTCTAGTAGTTAACGCAAAACCGATCACCTTTCAAAAGAAGCATTGGCCGTTACGTTGTTGAGTCAGGAATAAATTTAATGGTCTCGCGAGTTTACAGATCAAGGGATTCAACTTGTGCCCGACGAGCTGAATAAGACATTAGTTAAGCAGGCAACCTCGCTACGAGCCAATAGGTTTTATGATGCCTGCTCTTCTATGTTTCCATGTTTCCTTGCCTTTAACCTCTCCCTCGTGACAATTCCACTCTCAGTCTCCTCGTATCTATATTTCTCATCCTCTCTCTCCCCTCACCCTCCGACCACGACCAATCTCGCTAACCCTCACCAATCTAATTTACCGCATCCGAATCAGCGCCCCGTCCTCCAATCTAACTTTTACCTCGACAAATCTCGCTAACCCTCACCAATCTAATTTACCGCATCCGAATCAGCGCCCCGTCCTCCAATCTAACTTTTACCTCGACCAATCTCGCTAACCCTCACCAATCTAATTTACCGCATCCGAATCAGCGCCTCGTCCCCCAATCTAACTTTTACCTCCTAACCCCGCCTAACCCCGTCCTCCATTCTAACCTTTACCTCCTAACCCCGCCTTGTTTCGCTTTCCACCGGTGCGACTGCTCATGCCTCAATCCTACCTCTTCCCCTCCACTGTTTCCTCTCATTTTCTCTCCCTCCTCGCCATCCGTCTTGCTGACAGGTCAATGACTACGAAGGAAATTCCACTGATCACGAAAATGAATGGCCAGAACTTTTCAACCAAAATAAGAAATAACGCGGAGGAAGTTTTTTTTAATCATGTCTTCGAATCTTAATCTCCTTCCTGGTGCAGAGGGAACCAATATTTTGCCTCTCATTCTCCGGCAAGATTTCCCAGGAAGTGGTCGATTTTCCGAAGACACAAACAACAAACAAACGAATAAAAGTCAAAGAAAAAATGTTGGAATGTTGGATTAAGGTCGGTATAATGAGACACCTTCCTTTCTCACATCAACTGTTTCTAAAGGTCAAAGAGGGGATCAATCGGGTTCTAATAAGTGTTTCTTTAGGTTCATGGTACAGAAGCAGGGTCAAACTATCACCAGGGTCATAAAACTACTCCCGGAAATGCCCCAAACTCCTACGAAAGCCTTGTCAAATATGTGTTTCTTTAGGTTCATGGTACAGAAGAAGGGTCAAACTACCACCAGTGTCATAAAACTACTCCTGGAAATGCCCCAAACTCCTACGAAAGCCTTGTCAAATATGTGTTTCTTTAGGTTCATGGTACAGAAGAAGGGTCAAACTACCACCAGGGTCATAAAACTACTCCTGGAAATGCCCCAAACTCCTACGAAAGTCTTGTCAAATATGTGTTTCTTTGGGTTCATGGTACAGAAGAAGGGTCAAACTACCACCAGTGTCATAAAACTACTCCTGGAAATGCCCGAAACTCTTACGAAAGCCTTGTCAATTATGTGTTTCTTTAGGTTCATGGTACAGAAGAAGGGTCAAACTACCACCAGTGTCATAAAACTACTCCTGGAAATGCCCCAAGCTCCTACGAAAGTCTTGTCAAATATGTGTTTCTTTAGGTTCATGGTACAGAAGAAGGGTCAAACTACCACCAGGGTCATAAAACTACTCCTGGAAATGCCCCAAACTCCTACGAAAGCCTTGTCAAATATGTGTTTCTTTAGGTTCATGGTACAGAAGAAGGGTCAAACTACCACCAGGGTCATAAAACTACTCCTAGAAGTGCCCGAAACTCCTACGAAAGCCTTGTCAAATATGTGTACTTGGGCGATGAAATGTTTAGCGATACGTCCCAAAACCACATGACCTGAATTCGACAAAAGGTAAAAGAAAATGTTCACAGCGACCCTCATGCAGACTCGCCATTTTTGGACGTTCAGCATTAAAGGAGGAGGAAAAAAAGCCACCAATTATAGGCATTCACATAAATCACCACCCATTAAGCGACCCTCCGTAATGGCCGCGAGAATTATAATCCCTGGAACCATTTTTAATAATTATAAGACGCGGAACATTATTTCTAAAAGTAAACTCGCCGCTGACCGCAACTCATAAACGGGAAATGCTGACCTGTGTAGTGAAAATAAAAATGAAAAAGATCAACAGTTAAGTGAAGAAAGGCTCATAAAAAAATACATGATAGAAATTCCTACTGAAAAACATATACGAAAATCTTTGCTTAAGTCCCCCCCGAAAAATAACATGTATAACGTAAATAAACACCTCTACTCCCGAAATTGACCTCTCTTTCGGCCACTTCTTTGGATTCTTTTTGGGAGCAGCGAGTAGCGGGCTTTTTTTTATTATTGTTTCCTTTTTTGTGTGCCCTTGAGCTGTCTCCTTTGATGTAAAAAAAAAAAAAAAGTGCATTACAGGTAAACAATCAGTAATTAATTAGATTTTTCCCTGGATTGAGAAAATAATATACTCAGAAAATGAAGTAAAGGTGCAAAATAACAATACATGAGTAGGATGATACGCTGAAAAGAAAGCATGACAGAACGAAAGGGAAAACAGAAGATAATGATGATGATGAAGATGATGAAGATGACGGTGACCAACAACAACGATAGAAATAATAAAACAACAAAAACACAAAAAAATTATAAAAAAACACATGACGAAAGAAGCAAAATCAATACTAAATAAGATTAACAAGAAACACAGAATTGTTAAAAAAGAGTGTTACGGGTATATGCACACAAACAAAACAATGAACAACACAACACAACACAACATACAGACGACAGACAAAATAACATCATCACTAAAGAACACAAACTAACATACCACAACACACAACACACCATAACACAACACTCAACACAGCAACACAACACACACAGACGACAGACAAAACAACATCACTAAAGAACACAAACTAACATGCCACAACACACAGAACCATAACACAACACTCAACACAGCAACACAACACAACTCAGACGAGACACAAAGCAACAACACAGCCCCAAACAACACAAACCAACCCAGCCCAACACAACAACACAGCACAACACAGCACGCAGCCCCACAGCCTCCCACATCTCCCAACCCTCCGCCTCCTGTGTGTGTGTGTGTGTGTGTGTGTGTGTGTGTGTGTGTGTGTGTGTGTCTGATGCTATTAAATCCGCGATAAATCTAGCGTGGTCGGGGATTACAAGGGCTGATGCTGCGGCTATAGATAATCCGGGAGACGTATGGGCGCCTGGAAGAAATGATCGCGTAATTACCTGTTCTTGAGATTAATTGAAAAAGGAAAAAAAAATATATAAGCATCGCATGAAGTGATTGTTTTTTTCTTGTTTTTTTGTTATAAGGGTTTTTTTTTGGTTTTATTCGTGGTGGGTGGGCTAGTGTGTGTGTGTGTGTGTGTGTGTGTGTGTGTGTGTGTGTGTGTGTGTGTGTGTGTGTGAGAGAGAGAGAGAGAGAGAGAGAGAGAGCGTGTGCGTGTGGCTGTGTTGGCTGATTCAGTCTTATAAAATATTGTTTTATTGTTCACTACTCTCTCTCTCTCTCTCTCTCTCTCTCTCTCTCTCTCTCTCTCTCCCCCAAAGACAATCACAAATACTCCATAATTACCAGAAACACTCACGTTTAATCACACAACTCTGAACACTTTCTAATTTCAATCAGGCGCAGCAAACTGGACCATTAAACTCCATAACAAATCCAACTTTCCGTCCACTTAACATCCCTCCGGACAAACACTTGATAATTACGAGTCATGAACGAGCTTCTTACAACCCGAGGAGTCCGCCTTCACCTCTCATTAGTACTTAAGGAAGCAGCACTAACTCCCCGGCAGTGCTCAGTCTCCCTTAAGCTGCCATTAATACTTTGAAAAATCACCCGTCTGCCTTGCTTTGATGCCTCGGTGTTTGTTCCCCGCCTCCAATGGCTCTTGTAGCTTGCGATTAGAGCCACGGAGAGCGCTGAATGGCGGAGGGATGAACGCGAGAGAAAAGAGGGTGGCACAAAGGAGGGAGGTGGAGAGAGAAGCGAGTGAAAGAGGGGATGTGAGACTTAGAGAAGAGAAAACGTAAATTGATGAAATAATGATTCGTAGGACGGTGACACAGGAAGAGAAACTAATGATGTGGTAATGTAAAGGAAGCTGAATGTGTTATGATAATGATGGTGGTGGTGGTGGTGGTGGTGGTTGAGGGGGAGGGGGATATCAAGAAATTCAGCAGTAGGGCAAGTAACAAAACCAACACTCACACACACACTCACACACACACACACACACACACACACACACACACACACACACAGTAAAAAACAAACGGCTGTACATCAACACACTGCCACCCTAACCTTGATCGCAGCACAAAACAACAAGTCACCAAAGAAAACAACTTCATAGGCGCCACGGGCTTAAAAAACGTAACAGAAAACACACATGCCAGCAGGGAGAAGAGTAACCAATTCAGCAAGTCAGCAGGCGGATCAGAAGGAGGCAGCGAGGTTAGAGGAGCAGCAGGCAGACATGATAGTGTGTGTGATTGTGAGTAAGCAGGGAGTTCAGAGCAGGTGGGTTAATTAGGGGAAGGTATGGGGAAGAAAGAGAGAGCTACTGGCGTCTGAAGTAACAGGAGAAAACGTAGCATGAGGGAAACTAAAGGGAAAACAGGAAATTCAAGACTAGAAGAAGGAGAAAAGCAAAGATGAAAACATAAGATTGAAGAAAGTAGAGAAGAGAGGGGAAGAAAAGAGAAGAGGAGAGGAGAAGAGACGAGATGAGAGGAAAGGGAAAGGACAAGGAGAGGAAAGGTTAGATGTGAGATAGAAGGAGAAACTAGCAGAAAGAGTAAGAAGAGAAGAAGAAAGGGGAAAGGAAAAAGGCAAGTAGATGAAAAAGAAGAAAGAGAAATTAAAAGAAATCAATGAAAAAATAATAACACATTTAAACTAAACAATTAAAAAATAGTTGAATTCAGCAAAGAAAAAAAAAGAAGCGAAAAAAGTACAGCAACAAATACGAAGCGTAAAACAAAGGACCTCGGTCGCGATCAGAAAGCAGGCGACGTGTGAGCCGGTGTGACCCCCCTGCTAACCTGCTGAAGGGGGTGGACCAGTACCGACACCCGAGAGCTAATCCCTGCTACCCACTGCTTGCTAACCCCCCACCTCACCCCCTTACCTGCTGGTCCGGGCGTTGCTATAAACTCATGTTACCTTTGCCAGTGAGAATAATTATACCAGGTGTGTGAGAGGGAGGGGGGAGAGTGCGTGTGGGGTAGGGGGAGGGGCAGTGTGTGTGTGTGTGTGTGTGTGTGTGTGTGTGTTTACATATTAATCTCGCATATAGTTCACGTACGATAATAAGCTACGCAGAGACACACAATAAGTTAATTCGATCCTAAACGGCTTGGATTATAATAGCAATGAATGAATGAGGTAAAGAAATTGAAAGGGCAAATGCAGACACGTACATCTTTTGCTTGGTGTTTTGCATTTGTTTCTTATTAACGCTTTCCTCGCCTCTGAGCTGAAATATCGGATGTGTTAAGCAAGAATGACAGGACAGAAGATTGTAATTAATGTAACTGACGCTTTGCAAGTTAAAAGTCAAATCCAATCTAATTATAAAGGCGTCCTAAGAGCAAATGGTATAAAATGTGCTTAGTAATAGATATGCAACTAGCGAAAACGGGAAAAAAATAATAGAGGAAGAAAAACGCGAGAGAAATTAAAGGTTTGAAGACTTCCAAAATAATATAAATGTCTCAGTATATTAGGGTATAGTACAAACCAATAGAATAGTAAAAAAACATTCAATAAAAGGAAAAGGAAAACTCACAAAAATCAAAGCAAACTTACAAAAAAAAAAGTAAAAAGCGAGAACAAAGAGAAATTAAAGGTTTGAAGACTTCCTACGCAATATAAATGTCTCAATAAATTCGGGTAAAGCACAAACCAATAGAATAGTACAAAAACATTCAATAAAAGGGAAAAGAAAACTCACAAAAATCAAAGCAAACTAACAAAAAAAAAGTAAAAAGCGAGAACAAAGAGAAATTAAAGGTTTGAAGACTCCCTACGCAATATAAATGTCTCAATAAATTCGGATACAGTACAAACCAATAGAATAGTACAAAAACATTCAATAAAAGGAAAAGGAAAACTCACAAAAATCAAAGCAAACTTACAAAAAAAAAAAAGTAAAAAGCGAGAACAAAGAGAAATTAAAGGTTTGAAGACTCCCTACGCAATATAAATGTCTCAATAAATTCGGGTAAGGTACAAACCAATAGGAGTAAAAATAATTCAATAAAAGGAAAAGGAAACTCACAAAAATCAAGGCAAACTAACAAAAAAAAAGTAAAAAGCGAGAACAAAGAGAAATTAAAGGTTTGAAGACTTCCTACGCAATATAAATGTCTCAATAAATTCGGGTAAAGCACAAACCAATAGGAGTAAAAATAATTCAATAAAAGGAAAAGGAAAACTCACAAAAATCAGATCAAACTAACTACCCATTACAGCGAACAAAATAAAAGATGAAAAACCAGAACAAAGAGACGAACAAAAACACAAATCTGACAAAATTAAACACCAGAAAATGACGGATAAAATACAGCCCAAAAACGCGACTGATAACACGGGAAGACACGATGGGAAGTACTAAAATGTGATCCGGAAAAAACTAAATGAAGGAAAATTATACGAAGGGGGAAGAAAGGAACGGAGGGGGAGGAAGGGAACGAAGAAAGGCGGGTGCAAGGGAGGGAGAGAGGATGGGAGTGAGGAAATGATCGAGGGAGTGAGGGAGGGAACAGGGAGAGGGAGGTAAGAAGGGAGGGAGGGATGGACTGGGGAATTGAGAGAGGGGGGGAATAACAGACGAACGAACGAACATATGAAGAAGGAACAGGCGACGGCAGAAAAGAATTGAGAGATAGATAGATTAATAGATAGATAGATAGATAGATAGATAGATAGATAGATAGATAAAGATAGATAGAGAGAGAGAGATACAGAGAGACAGGCCTCATTTCAAAAGCCAGATCACTCATTTCCCATTGACTAAACCTTTCCTAAGCTCATTACCAGAACTTCATTAAAACTACCACTCGTCTCTGTCTATTAACACACCTGCACACGCACCTCACCCATGGCACCACCCACCTGCACCCACCCTTACAATAATACGCAAAAGAAACAGGAAAAAAACACCCATTGACCTCTCTCTTGGGCACTCTTCTGAACTCTTTTTTATAGGGGCAGTGTAGAGCGTGTTTTTTTCTCTTTTTTTTTTGCCGTTGTGTTGCTTCCCTTACTGTAAAAAAAAAAGTCTTCATTGAATTCCACAACTCCACCTCAGTTTCTAGTTAATCGAATCACCTGTACGTATCTCCACCTGGTCCGTGACGCCACCTACGCCCCCGGCAATCCACCTTTATCCACATGTTATGCAAACCACCGCCTTTCCCCGCCTCTTATCGCTCCCATCAGCTTAATTGCGGTGATAATTCAGAGATAAAAAGAAAAAGTACTCGGAGGAGCGACATAACACAGCCCGGTGCCTTGTAGGAAGTGACAAGCAGAAAGTGGGGGAGGAAGCGGTGTATGTGTGTGGGTGGGTGGAGGGGGTGGGGGGTGGAGGGGGGTATGCGTGTGAGGGAGGAGGGGGATAGCATTATTTGGGGGAGCGGTTACACAGTCATGAAGGAGGAGGGTGGAGTCGTAGGGAGGGAGGGAGGTAAGAAAGGGAAGGAGCAATCGTAGAAGACGGGCAGTGGGGCAAGATGAGGTTGGCGTCCTTACATATTTACTTATCTACTTATTTACTTATAACAGACGCCTGCTACAAGGAGGAAGCCTAAGAAGAAAGAGATTGGGGGGAAATTGATGATTCACGAGATGAGAGAGAGAGAGAGAGAGAGAGAGAGAGAGAGAGAGAGAGAGAGAGAGAGAGAGAGAGAGAGAGAGAGAGAGAGAGAGAGAGAGAGAGAGAGAGAGAGAGAGAGAGAGAGAGAGAGAGAGAGAGAGAGAGAGAGAGAGAGAGAGAGAGAGAGAGAGAGAGAGAGAGAGAGAGAAAAGGTGAGGAAAATGGAAAAGAAAATGCAAATGGGGTTGAAAGAATAAGCAAGCACATTTTCAGAGATTCAAGGGAGAGGAAAAAAAGCGTAACAAAGGTGGGAGAATGAATGCATGGAAGAAGGGAGGGAAGGAAATGGGAAGAGGTCACAGCCCGCTCACCTGACCTTACCTGACCTCACCGATGAAAGTGGCTGGTAATTAGCTCCGAGCGCACAGGTACACAAGAGTGGCTGTCATACTGCGGCCGAGGTAGAGGGAGAGAGGATGAAAGGTCAACGAAAAAAAATAATTATCGTGAAATGAGGGATAAAAGCAGAGGGGGAAAAAGTAAATGGGAAATAATAGAACTAAAATGAGTTAATAATATAATAAAACAACGGTATGAATAATGTGTATGTGTATAATCTTAGAGCAATCATCAATCCCTTATAGACCAAACTTAAAACACTTATAGGATGTTGAATAGACGAATAAATATTGCAGCAGGAAAATAAAGACACACGCACACGCACACACACACACACACACACACACACACACACACACACACACAAACAGATGCAAATAGACAGATAAATAAGGAAGTACTGTTGGAATGGAAGGCTAAGTGGGCGCCATTATGCTAAGCGCTGTTGACATCGCCTAAAAAAGAAGACCAATGAATATATTTCCATCACAAGTAATTGCAGTGGACCGCGACAATGGCAGAAACACTTTGAAGGGAACGCGGAAAAAAAATCAGTACTTCAACTCAACGAAATTGACCCCTCTTTCGGCCACCTCTTTGGATTCTTTTTTGGGAGCAGCGAGTAGCGGGCTTTTTATTTATTATTGTGTCCTTTTTTTGTGTGCCCTTGAGCTGTCTCTGTTGTAAAAAAAAGAAAAAAAAAACTTATCAACGAGAGGAACATACGTATTAACTGATCTTTTTTTTTTTTTGTACGAGGAAAAAATAACCTT